>NW_027266773.1:0-60212 GCF_046630445.1 Rutidosis leptorrhynchoides
GTTGTGAATTATAAGACTGATTTATGTCAGTTGTGTTTTGTTTCAGTGTCACAGATGTATTCCCTCAAGTTAGTTTCAACTTTGCACAAGGCGCATCCTTGATTTTGAGTCCTATCGACTACTTGATACAACAGAATTCTATTGTGAGTCTCAAGCACCATGTAATTGTCTGATTGCTTATTTAAAAGATCACATCTTTTGTCACTCTTTTTTCATCTCGTTCCCTCTGTATTAATGCTCGATTTGCATACACTGCTTCTCCGGAAAGGAAAACATATTTCATATTAATAATTACTTTTCACATGTTACCAAATTCCTATTTAAAGAGCTTTCGGTGATACAGGGTGGTTCAACCGTGTGGTGCATTGGATTTTCAAAGAATCAGGTTCAGGGGATTACAATTTTAGGAGGTACTCACTCTATCCTACTACTGCTTAATCTAAGTTCTGAACATTTCTTTAATGTTTGTCTTTTAATTGGTTGAAATATTTTACTCTGTTTATAGATCTCGTTTTGAAAGACAAAATCTTTGTCTATGACTTGGCTGGAGAACGTATTGGATGGGCAAATTACGACTGTAAGTCTCTATTTGCCTACTTGAAATAAACTGAACATATCTTGTTTATAAACATATCCACCAGTTCTGAATGGTAAAAAATGTTTGATCAGGTTCGACTTCGGTGAATGTCTCGGCAGTTATTAACAATGGTAAAAGCGAGTATGTGAATAATGGGCAAGTGAGTGGCAATAGTTCACCCAAAATTGTTTTGACAAGAGGAGTTATAAAAATAGCATTTTTTGTGCATATGTTAGTAATTGGTGGCTTCCTATATTTATAGCAACTGTGAATGGATCATTCCTTTTATTTTATTTTTTTTTCTTGCCAGCTTATATCAATAGCAACTGGCAAATAGGTTTTTTGGTTTTTTTTAGAGTTATAATTGTTGTAAGTAGCAATAGATGTGATGTGAGTGACTTGTCTTGTTCTGTATGTTAGGCAGTGTTGTAGTAAAAAAATAGTACTAGTATATGACATTCATACATATGTAACAACAATTGTTTGAAGATCAGAATCAATTTTCACACGAACCACTTTGTGTTTTCTTTTATGCTAAAAACCCAATTTTGGTAGTTTACTTATGTGTGGAATCATCTACACTTGTTCAAGTACACATTGTTTAGTTTGATTCTCCTTCTTAATTTCAACTTCAAACCCAAATAAAATTCTACTTGAGAAGCCTGCTCAAAATCTGAGTCTGGCTGGAAACTGAAATTAGAACGATCGCAATTCCTTGCAGAGTTTCAACTTATCAAGTTCAAGATTATAAGAAGTTGAAATTTTATACAAGTGGTCAGTCCCTTTTACGGAAAGTGTGTAGTTATAAAAAAAAATGTTTATTCATCGTGTAAATAATTATTAATTTGCATAATAATATTTGAATTTAAATAATTTTTTTAAAAGAAAATAAATTTTAATAAAATATAGAGAGGGAATAAGTTATAATAGTATTTATAGATTTTAGTTAGGAATATAAAATAAACTAATAATAATTATTTTTTAAGAATTATAAGCCTATTAAACTGTTGTTTCTATTTTCATTAATAATAATTGCATTGCCAACTACGATTTGATCGAATGGTTAAAACCATATGCCTCCCTCATTGAGATTGAAGGTTCGAATTCCGTTGGAAACATGTTACAAAAAAAAATGCATTAAAAAATTAATAAACTGTCGAAATTCGATTTCAACGATAAAAATAATTACAATCTGATAGATAATAGAGAGACTTTTTCATCAATTGCAAAATTTATTGTCAAATCAACATCCGACACGTGACATTTTATTGATAAATAATAATTTGACACATGTATTTTAGAACTTTGAATTTAGTTAAGTTTCAAGTTAAAATTTTAAGTCAGTCATATTTTTTTCCCTATTCTAATTAGGAAATCAAAACACAATAAAAATATATTCCTAATAAAATTATAATACACTATATTTATCTAATTTTTTATTTAACAATTTTTCCTATATAAATCCATTATATTTATTTTTCCTATTCCTAATTAAAACGGTCACATCTTCTTTTTTCCTATTCAAACGGGAATATTAATTAAAAAATTATTCCTAATAAAATTAAAATATTTTTTTCAATTTTTTTATTAAACTATTGTTTTTAATAAAAATTTATTGTATTTATTTTCCTATTCCTAACTAAAATGAGCATATCTTATTTTTCAAACAATAGAAACAATTAAATTAATTAGATGCAATTATAAATTTTATTATAAAATCAAATCTTCGTGACTTTTACTTTTTTTTATGTTTATTATTTTTGAAAATAAAATAAAATAAATTTTTTAATTCTAATAGGATTATAGATTTTGAAATAAAATCAAAATAATTATAATTGATATAAAATTAAAATAATTTCCTTTTAATATGATATTTAACATATATTTAACATTGTTCAGTACAAAGAATGATCATATATTTTATTTATGATACATTTAAATTATTAATTTTTAAAGATATGGGCTCACTGACTTGTTTGGACAATTCTATCCTATGCATATAAGATTTGTACATAAAAGAAATTATTGGAGGCCTCTCGTTAAATAAATCATAAGCTCGAGGACTGAATAAAAATTACATAAACAGTGAAGTCCTACTTAAGTTAGGATTCGGGGTTTTGTGTTATCTATCTATCACTATAAACAAGACAATAAACCTTGTTTGTTTTTCACCGTCGCGACGAGTTTTGATTTTCTTGTCAGAATGCAAGAATTATGTGCATTGTATG
This sequence comes from Rutidosis leptorrhynchoides, assembly GCF_046630445.1. Taxonomy (NCBI): domain Eukaryota; kingdom Viridiplantae; phylum Streptophyta; class Magnoliopsida; order Asterales; family Asteraceae; genus Rutidosis; species Rutidosis leptorrhynchoides. Next base: position 2,806 of record NW_027266773.1, read on the forward strand.
TGGGAGATCTCCATTCTAGTGTGACAGAAGCAAACCTAATTTCATTATTTTCAAGATTCGATGGCTTTAGGTCGGCTTTTCTTTGTAGACATTGGATTACCAGAACATCTCTTTGTTACGGTTATGTCAATTTCGATACCTTAGAACGAGGTATTGTATATATAATCATGTCCACTTATAAATAAGTACTAGTTGTAGGTATATATACATATTTCTTCGTTTTTCTTGTTTAACGATATATGTTTTTATGAAGAAGTAGAGAAGTTTGCTTAAACTTTTATCGAGGGTAGTTTAGTTCATTGAATTAGAGATTATATATAAATTGATACAACTCTATTTTTTTCAATTGTGTAGCGATCATGGCAATGAAGGCTATAAATTATGAAGTACTGAATGGTCAAAGAATTAGGGTGATGTTGGCTGCAGAAGCTAGAAGCTGGAAGGATGGGATCGGCAATGTATTTGTTAAGGTGAAATTCCGTTATATAAGTAATTCTTTGCTTAATTTATTATTAAAAGTATTATTATTAAAATTGATGAATACTATTGACAGAACTTGGAGGCCGCAATTGATAGTTTGAAGCTCCATGACACATTCTCGAGATATGGTAGAATCATATCTTGTAAAGTTGCATTGACTCCTCAAGGAACCAGCGAAGGCTACGGCTATGTCCAATTTCAATCACCTGAATCTGCCGATACAGCGATTCGGGAGGCCAATGGTTCCATCATTCAAAGCAATCCAATGTTAGTAATTAACATTTGTTTAATTTTTATTATTTAATCTAATAATATATTTTTCTTACTTTTCTTTATACATATATATATATATGTTATTATTAAGTAGTAGTACAGTATATGTTCTTTCAGTCTATTAATTCTTCAACAATATATTTTAATTTGTCTAGATGTGTCGAAAAATTTATAAAGAAAAGCGAGAGAAGTAGTAGTGAACCAACATTCACGTTTAACAATCTTTACGTGAAGAATTTGGATTCAAGTGTGACAACGGAAATGCTAAGGGGAAGCTTTTCTGAGTTTGGAAAGATAACGAGCTTGGTTATTCAACGAGACATCAATGGCATCTCCAAGGGTTATGGTTTTGTATGCTTCGAGAATCCAGATGATGCGAAACGAGCAATGGAGGCCCTTAACGGAACAACATTTGGTATATATATATTCCAACTTTATTATAGTAAAATATTTAACTATACAGAATTCTAATGCTTAATTGTTTGTTTTGTATTTTATATATATATATATATAGGCTCAAAGACACTCTACGTCGCAAGAGCTCAAAAGAAAGCAGAAAGGCAGCGATTCTTACGGTCTCAATATGAGGAAAGAAGAAAGGAAACTAAGGTTAATATTTAACTTCTTTAAATCATCATATGATTATTTGATCTGAAAGTAGAGTTAACAAGTTGTTATTTGTTTTGTATATTATGTTAGGGTTTGAATTTATATGTGAAGAATATAGTTAGCAAAGTGAACGAAGAGCATTTAAGAAACGTGTTGGGTCAGTGTGGGAGAATAACTTCAATCAAGATAATGAGAGATGATAAAGGAATTAGCAGAGGATTTGGATTTGTGTGCTTTTCTACTCGAGAAGAAGCCAACAATGCCATTCATAGGCTCAGAGGTAAGTGAACTTAATCTACTTAAGTGTGATATTAATGTGTAAAGGAGTAGTTATAATAAAAATTGTGTATGGTAAATGATGGTATGGACAGGAATATTATTTCATGGAAAGTCGTTATATGTGAGCATAGCTCGAAGCAAAGAAGAAAGGGCTGCGTATCTGCAAACATTGCGTACAACTATCATGCCATCATTACCATGGGGACTTCCTCCTACTCCATTTCCTATTCACCCTCCACTTTTGCCTTACGGTCAGTTCTCATTACTTACTTACTTACTTTCCATTATCAAATTTAATTTAATTACACCATTTACTCATTATTTTTACTTTATTAGGTGTCAATTAATCCTTGAAGCCAATATGGAAGAATGATGGGCGGAAATTAACAAGCTAGTGCCATTTGAACCGATTTCAATATAATTGCCTCGAATCTACGGCCTTGTTTTTTTTTTTTTTTTTTATAAAGTTATTTTCACTTTTCAATACACTGGTACATAGACACTCTTGTTTAATGTTCTCTCGACTCTAGATCCTGTTCATCACAACCCAATTTTGTTTGTCTGTCTATCAATGGAGAAGTTGGGGAAAAGAAAAGGTCTCTCCATATATAACTATTGTCATTCCTACTTTCTTAGGAAGGAAGCTACTACTGTATATCATTACAGTCTGGAACCCTGCAATATATATTCCTCTAGCTACATCCAAAATTAAGGGTTTTTGCAGAAGGTCCTAAAACAAATGAACCTCTAATGAAATAAAATACTTAAACACAAGGCTACTGTAAAAGTATGATCTAGTATGCCAAGATAAGAAATTCACAATATCAAAAGGAAAGACGAAAGAGAGATGAAATTCCTAAAAAGATAAAGGCCACATCTCATATTAGCATATATAGTTTGGCAGTCACATATCCAAAAGCACATATCCAAAAGATGTCTTGCAAAAAACACACAAAGGGCAAGAGTTCTAAAGCCAGAGTTCAGTAAACAGAAGGTCTAACAGTAAAACATATGCTTCCTGACGCTCTCCATAACGGGAGGCACATTCACCACAGGAGCAGTCTTCTCCAGGGTACTGTTGTTGCAACTCGAACCAGCATCCGAGAACTCCCCCTCGATGTAGTACCGTGCTCGGAATGCAGCCAGATGCGCATAGTACGCCGGAGGGACAACAGAGACAGATTTCGTGCACCTTGCATAGCTGAAAATACATACAAACACTTCTTTATTAAACTCATACAAACAAAGAAAAGTAGATTCTCATATAAATTCAATTCAATAACAAGGACATATATACTCACGTGTAACAGAGGCTGTTTGTCAGATTTTGCATATGGTCGGCAGTGAACTTATTCTCATCATACAGCACATGGTAGTGAGCCGGCCTGCTTGTTCCCTACTCACAAAGCAACAGCACGAAATCAACATTTTGCATATATGGCACAAAATCGACAATTTTGCATATAGGTAATCGTTTATTTGGCATAAACCATCTTCTTACCTGAATTCCAGCATGACTATTGAGATAGAAATCAAACTCTGTAGGGTGGCATATGTGGGTGTCCACAACAGTACCTGACATTAAAAACTAGTTAATTATATTTCGCAACATTGAAAACCAAACAAACAAAGGAAACTAAAAGAACCTGGTAAAATATTTCCACTCTTGTCCATCAGGTTCTTCTCATTATGGTTAGCAGGGAAGAAGCGAGTGTGATGCCTCTTCTGCACCACAACAAATGTGACAGGTGGCAGATATCCGGGTTGAAGCGACTGGCAAGCCTGGAGAGCAATTGTGATTTTATATCAGACAAGCAGTCAACCAATATACGTATGTATGTATATAGGAGAGAAAGAGGTAAATAAAGATCTTACTTCTCTAATAGCAGTCATCTCATACTGTAGCACCTGGCTGAACTGTCCTTCTGAGACACCATCTCTGTTATGGAAAGACAAGAAAACATTTAGCATCTAAAAAACAATACTAATGAATATACAGTTGATTTATTTTGTAAAGAAGCATATTTATATAAATATATATTATATTATATATTCAAACCTGTAAAATATGATCTGATGAGGCTTCTGCTTTGTTGCTTTGTAAAAAGAAAGCAGCAGCTCTCTGCATAACAGAATTAAGAGAAGGATTAACAATATCATTGGACTCATTCAGTAGACAAAATTTAAGATCAGTGTATTATTATACCTTATCATCCCACCATGGACAATTCCCTTCTGAGGATCTACAGTTTTCTTATAGAGATCTTGAATTATCTCTTCTCTGTGATGCTGGGATGAGACAAGTCCCATGTATTTTGTGACTTCTGGCCAGTCCATGGACGCCACAACCTGTCGGATAGGATGAATAAAAAGAATTAAAGACAATCAAGCATCAAACCAAAAGTAAGAATACTAGTACAAGGCAACCAACTTACAGCAGCAATAGAAGGACTCGTGTCCTCTCCTGGTTGAGGATGTGTGACATCTGCTCCGAAGATGATTGTAGGACGATCTGTGAGCATAGGAATTCTCTTTTCCAAGATGCAGTTTCGCCCGCCGGTCTATTACCATGTTGCAAGAAGAAGCCAACTGATATTGATTAGAACTTGAGCAGTGAAACACAGATTGCAAAGCACAAGGTAAACAACAGCACATACCTTAACATTGATCTTCATTGCAACATTTTCAAAGTACTGCTTGTTAAGCTTCCCTACATTTTTGGGATGACAGCACTGAGAAACAATCCCCAATTGTGTTTCACAAATCTTCTTTATCTTTCCTGTAAAGAAAAATGTGATTAGTAGCAAGGAGAACCCTGATTCTGACAAACAAAAGCAACTGACCGCAGCAGTACTCACCGTAAGACCCACTGACATCTGGCAAAATCACGATTAGTAACTGGATTTGCTTATCCTTAGAGCCCCTACGCTCAAGTTCTGCAGATGATTCTGTATGAATCTCGTGAAGAGTTTTCTCGATATTCCTTGGTTGTGCAGAGCGAACAGGAACAATTGGATGACTTGCAAATTTCTAACACCACAATCAAAGAAGATGGAAACACAATTCAATCTCTCAAACATTGAGGACTCCACAGTAAAAATATGATAATCAGCGTCCTTACCATTCCTTTGTCAACACACATGCTTACAAGGTGATGACAAACTTCCTCTTCTCGAACTCTCGTAGAGAAGTTGACACAAGTCCAAGAATCAATCTTTGCCCCTTCATACAGTACCTACAAAACAGCCATCCACAGCTGCTCATTACTATTTTGATGATACAGAGATTACATTTGAATGGAAAGGGAAACTCAGATAGAAAATTTCAAGTAGGCATCACTAAAAAAACATGTCATGAACATCAAAGAGTCGAAAGGAAAAAAGAGAAGACACCAACTCATCAACCAGGAAAATCACTCTCACCAAGTTTGAATGCAGTTACCTTGTTGATCATGTTCCATGATCCAAAACGGGGGTTAACAGTAGATTCACGTCCACTGCGATGATATTTAACCTATACCAACAAATGGTCAGCGAAAATGAACAATACAAATATTAAAAGTATATATATATAGTTGTCATAGTAAGCATATTTGCAACCTGTGGTGGTTCCAGTACTCTAGCTTCAACCACAGTAAGGTCGTTCTTTACTCGTATACCAAATTGGTCCTTCACCAACTCATCAGCTCCAAAGTTTATCCCATCAACCATCTGCAAGAGAAAAAGATGCATGGGTTTTTGAACCAGAGAAAGAAAGTAGAAACAAGAATAATGTACGAATAAATACACATAGGATTCACAAAAATTAAATTGATACCCGAGCAACACTGGACTCCCTATCCCGAGGACGCTGGCAGGTGGCTCTCAGCATGTTGGTCACTTGAGTCTCATTCAGCTTTCTTGCATATCTCTGCCCTTGGGCGATAGTGCACAACTGGAAAAACAATGATGGTAAAATGTTTTAAATAATGCTCAAACGACAATAAAGATAAAGTAAGCTTTACAAATCACCACAGAGTAAATACAAACCTCCATAGGGAGATACACAGGTTTTGATTGACTTCCAGCTTGCAGGGCTGGCAAACTTTTATACTTTAAAGTAATACCATATTTCTCACGGAAATACTGAGCCACAGAAATCTGAGTATTCTGATCATCGAGGGTAAACCTACAAAATTAATTTATAAGCGGAATAGATTTGTTGAATGATAATATTTAATGCATAAATATAATAGCTTACATTAGTTGTCCGGCTGGTTGGTCCGATACACCAGAGATTTTGTGAGTTTTAACGTATTTTCCGTGCGAAAGCTTGACTCTAATTGATTTCAGCGCCTTTTTAACCTGAACAGAACAAAATGCAGAGAGCACAAACCAGTCCATCTTTAAAAAATAGATACAAGGGTTCATGACACTAGATGACCACAGGTAAAACTGACACATACATTATAAGAACAACCCAAATCGAACAATGAGGTGCACCTACCTTAACACGGTCTTGATCAGACAGAGGCCTCGAAAGGTCTCGCACGCTTAAATATTTGCTGATAAAGTCTGTCACACAGATTGGTTCATAAAAGGCTCTAGCAGAAACATCTGCAACACAAATAACAAAAACTTTGGTCAGACGATAATCCAAATTAGAATAACCTAAAATCAGATAACTGACAAGCACACTGCATACCAATGTTCAAAGATAGTCCCATCTGAGTTGGACGGAGACTTTGGTAATAACCACGCCAATATTCCATACCATTGCCAAGTTCACCTTTAGGGCCAAGAGAGGAGTGAAAGAAGGATCTCCCAACTACAGTATAACTGAAAATATCCACTTTAAAAAGTCAAACGAGAAACAACAACTATATCAAGAGATTAATTAATTCAAAAAAGAATTTAACCAAAGATTACTTCTCTGATGGTGATGCTCTCAGGACAACATCAAGGAGTTGAATTATTTCATGTGGAGCATCCATTTGCTTCCTGGCTAAAAATTGCTTAAGATGATAAATGTCAAGCTTAGCTACCCACTTGATCGACACGGTGAACTCTCTGTCCCTCCTATAAAATCAGCATAAGATGATCAAACCTACATATATCTCCAAAAAAAATGAAGTACAAACACACTACCAGATAAATAGATCCATCTCTACCTCGAAGTGCTAGATGATCCAGCTGACTCTCCGCCATTTTCCACCAACTTGATTTTAAAGTCCTTCGACTTGAAAGGCAGCTCTCCTGGAGTGTATAAGCTTTTACGCCCATCATAAGCTGGCATCATTTCCCCGAGGTGTGATTTACGATACTGTGAGACGAGCTGTTTTATGATATCCCTATTAACTTTCTTAGAGGGACAATCAGGGGATATGGAAACCTGTAATAATAAAATGGTCGAGTAAGAAACTATATAGAATAAAAAGATAACGCCGATAACTAAAACAAAAATAGCAGATCGAAAACAATAAATGAATAAACACATAAAAATCGTAGAAAATCAAACGAAGATAGTTAGATACAGCCAGATTTAACCCAGAGAGGGATCCGTAGAACACAGGCTAAATATCAGAGACTAAATTTTTTTTAAAAACAGAGACGAACAGAAAACAGAACTGAACGATTTTCGGTACACAAACAAGGAATGAACGTTTAAGAAAAAAATCAAAATTACAAAAACGAAAACAAAGGTGGTTAACGGAGAGTTACGTCGTAATGATTCAGGTCCTTGTCCGCGACGTCTACAAGAAAGTGATTGGCTCTAACCAAACACTTCATTCCGAGCTTTCCGTAGCCTGGCCTGGCCGGAAACCTACTCCCCTTAGAGGAGGCAGGCGGCAGCGCATTAGGAGTCGATTCTGCCAATGTCAGCTTCTGCATGTCGCCGGACAGCGTCGAGGAACCGGAGGTCGAACCGCCGTAGGTTGCTGGTACAGATACAGAGGTGGCTGCAGGAGGAGGAGCAGCCACAGAAGGAGAAGACGGAGGAGGTTGAAAATGGGACTGAGACGGAGGAGCACCTCCCGCGTAAGGAGATCTTTGTCCACGGCCGCTTCCGCCAACGGTACGACCACCAGTGCGACCTCCGTCTCCACCAGCACGACCGCCACCACGCCATGCTCCGCGACCGCCGGCGGTTGGCAAGGAAGGAAATGGCTGATCACGAGAGTCGTTGTGACGACCACCACCACCACCACGGCGAGACATTTTGTGTAGAGGGAAAAATTGAAGATGCGATTAGGGTTTGTTCGAGTGATTTTTCAGAGTGTTTGGTAGTGTATGCTTCTTCTGGTGTGTGGAGTGAGGACACTTTTTTCTTATATAGAATAACTGAACGGTTTTGGCAAGGAAAGCGACCAATTAGCAGTTATGAAAAATTAAATATAAATAAAATAAATAAAGAAAAAAACAAAAAATGGAAAGAAGCGCGGAAATTTAGTTGACGATTTTCTCCTCCGGGGATTCGTAGGGTGAAAGAAAAAAATGATTGTAATAATTTTTGGATAAATTTGACCGTAATTTATGGATTTATTTGCAGTTGTTTTCGTAACTGATATTTTAGTTTGTGAGTGAGGTACGTGGGGCATAGTGGGAAGTTAAAGAAAACTACCGTGAAAGAAGAAGACTTGACGGTAACTGCTAATTTGAGCACGGTCTAACTGACGGACATCGATATATACTTCTTCCGTCTCAAAATAGATATAAATTTTTACATATAAATTATATTGAAAAATTCATATCTTCCAAATCGCCACCTCCAGTGGAAAGTTTTGCCGTTTGGGCTAAAGACGGCCCCTTCGCTGTTCCAACAAGCGATGTTAAAGATCTTCAGACCCATTTTGCACAGGCCCTAATCTATATTGACGATATGCTACTATTCTCTTCGTCAACTGCAGATCATATTCAGCTTCTCCAGCAGTTTCAGTCCATTACTGAAGAATATGGAATAATGCTCTCAGCCCGAAAGATGGTGTTGGCCCAGCCCAACATTGATTTTTAGGTGTCCATATTACAGAAGGAAGATTTGCACCACAAGCCCATTTAGCAAAAGAATTGCTCACTTTTCCAGAAGACAACTTGTCCAAAAAGCAAGTTCAGCAGCTCTTAGGCGTCATCAATTACCTCAGCAACTTCGTCCCGAAGTTGTCCAAGCTAACTCAACCCCTCAGAAAGATGTTAGTAAAGAATCCTGCAGCATGGACGACAAAACAAACAGCAGAGAATCCTCCAGCATGGACGACAAAACAAACAGCAGCAGTCAACTCTTTAAAGCAAGTCATTCAGGAGCTGCCACCTCTCAAGATTCCCTATACCGGGACGCGTATCATTCAATCTGATGCAAATGACAAGTACTGGGGAGCAGTACTTCTTGAAGAAGTTGATGGTAAACGACAGATATGTGGATACAAGAACAGTCGCTTCAAAGATTCCGAGATGCTCTACCATTCTACATTCAAGGAGATATTAGCGGTCAAAAGAGCAATAGAGAAGTTTGAATTTCACCTGATTGCCCACAAGTTCAAAGTCGAAAAGGACATGTCATCTTTTCCAAAGATGTTATAGTTCAAGCAGAAGGTGGTTCCACATCAGCAATTGTTATGTTGGAGTGAATGGTTCTCAAAATATGACTTTGTTTCAGTCTATTTAAAGGGAATTAAAATATTCTAGCAGACATACTCAGTCGAAAACAAGTATCTCTCATTAACTTTATAAATCTCATAATGTCTACAAAAAAAATCTCTTCTTCTTCTGTCTCGTCTAACTTGAGCCAGTTCAGTCTTTATGATTTCGAAAATAATCTTCCTTATGATGCTAAGGAATTAATCCAGTCTGAAACTCTTCTTCAAAAAGCCAAACACAAAGTTTTTTGGTACCAATCCATGATACTTCAAACTTTTGGCCCCAATAATGATTTCATTAGTTCCCTAGGAATTCATCCAGATTACCCCTTTGCTCATCTTTACCACTTCAGAAACCTTAATATGCCAGAAGAAGTTATGTGTTTTCTCTGGTATCTTTGTTCTATCTATATAATAGGTGTTCACTTTGATGTCCCTACTCTTTACCAATATACTTCCAATACTAATCCGAAAAGATTTCCTGGAAGCCTCTCTACTTTTCTCACTTGGTTCCAATCTCTAGCCTCATGGAACAACAAACTAGTCAGATCAGCGAAGAATGTGATGTCGACTCTCACTTCAAAAAGATTGAAGCAGGAGTACCCAAAAAGCACGTCTTACTGGCATCCTCATTCAATTTGGTTCTTTCATTGTCCGATCAACATTAATCCAAGCTCCAAAAAGGTTTATGCAATGCCAACTGTAAGTCTTTACAAGGACTACCGCCATTGAATAACTCCTTCAGTAAACCCGCCTGATCAGAAGATTTATGAAGACTTTCAAGCAGAAGCATTCGGCTTGAATCACACCAGGCAGACTTTTCTTATCCCATACAACAACCATTGGCAGTACTATCCTTTCGAATACCAGCAGAACCTAGACGAAGATCTCATGTTGTTTCGAGAAAGAGAAAAAGCTCAGCAAGCAGAACAGGCCCGGTAAGATCGACAGTTTCAACAACAAAGTCAACAGGATTCGACCCAAGACAGCCCATTAAGAAATGAGTCTCTGTCAGGCTACTCACAAGATCCGCAAGATGATATCATGACAGATTGGGAACTTAAAGCCCTTATGGCCTAAGGTTTAGATCTAAATGCTAAAACAGGCCCAAATTCAAGAAAGAGTCCAGAATACTATTCAAGTCCAAGCCCAGACTGTCCTCGAGATTCTTTTGGAAATTACGAGTTTGGTTGTTGTGAGTGTTTGAGATGGACCATTAAGTTAGAAGACAAGAAAAAACTATGTATAATTATTGGTGTTTACTGTGTGTCATAAATTATTGGTGTTTACTGTATTTGTAATAATGCGACTGCGTCCGCACGTTTTATTCTCGCAGAGTTCAGTGGGTCTGTCCACTAACTTTTGCAAGTTGTCATTTATCTTATTATTGCTAAATGACGTCACTAATGATGTCAGGTATCACTAGAAGATCACTAAGGATAGACGTGATCTGTTTCCTATTGGTCCGTGAGATTTCCCTTATCTTATCTCATCGTCTCCAAAACTAGTATAAATATGTATGTATGTTTGTTAAGGAGGGCAAAACTTCTGAAAACGAAATTACACCCCCCCTCTAAATAAAATCATGTCTTTCTAAACGTTTCCTTCTATTTTCCATTTCTATTTTTAATTTGCATATATGCTTCTATACATAGTAGAATAGTTATATAATAGTTGAGGTCCTATGTTCGCTAGTTGATTAGGAAAGGATGTAACGGTCGGTAAGTAAGGTTAGTAGAATATATATAATTGCTTTTTGATTTTGTGTGGTGCCTGTATGAGTGATTCTCCGTCTGACAGTGGGCTTGATTGGCGTTATGGCACAGGCCGCAGCCACATAATCGTCCTTTACTAGACGATAAACCTCTATCAGGCCGTCGCATTTCTCAAAGCAATTTGCATGTATTCTTCTTGAATCCGATTTTTCGTCTTAAAACCTTATTTCGACTTACCGTAATGCCCTACCCCCAGTTACTGGTATCAGAGCCTTGACTATTATATTGTCGTTTTTCTTTGAATGGTTGCTTATATGTAAGATTGCAGATGCGAAATTGGAAGGTGAAAACTTTCAAATATGGCATCCTCTTCAACTCTCTCAACAATAGACTCTCAATTTGCTATTTCTACGATTCCTAAGAAAAATAGTTATACTTCTTCTAAAATAGATTTTCTTTATGAAATAGAATATGTTTCCAGGAGATCAACTTCCTGAAACAACTCTTCATTTAGTTAATCCCTATGAAATATTTATTAAAAGACCAAGCCTCTTTTCCGTTCGAGGTGTTACTCAGTTAATAAAATCCAATTCAGAAAATAGAGTCAAAGAGTACGTCCAGTTCAGTAAATTCTCTTCCTATCAAGTACCAGCTGCTGAGAAAGAACAGTTCATTTCCCTGAATATCCCAGCAGACTTGCCGTGTCAGTGGCAGCAAGAATGTTTCACGCATCTACACTTTGGCATGGTTTGAATAGGTCTAACCCTTCATGCAAGGAAAGGACTACCAGTTACAACTAGAATTGCGTTGCTAGACTCTCGTCTAAAGCAGTACCAGCAGGCGTGTATTGAAACAATCCAGACGACTTTGAATGCAATGAACAGTATTTGTTACACTATTTCCTAACTTCAATGTCTCTCTGAAAGATCCAAATCTTTTAAAGGCTTTGAAAGTGCAACTACAGATCGTAGGAGCACCAATGCAGGAAAAAGTGTGGTGGCCACGTTACACCACCAGATAGTTTATTGAGTACAAGATCACGCCCTTGATCTTGTCTTACCTTCATCAGACGAAGCACTTTTTTTGGAAGTGTCTTCAGCCTCTCAAGCTCCGAGCTCTATTCAGATTCCACGGCAAATTTCTCGAGAAGAACTTCTCAAGAAATTACCTGAATCATGGGTGACCAACTACGAAAAGCTGCACCAGTCTAGTCACTCTCCAATTCAGATGATGGAAGTTAGCTATTCTTCGAAAGAAGATGGCACAACAGAGATCAAGTTTGAAAAGCCGAGATCATCCTCTTTCCGGAGACCTTTATTCACTCAGTTCTCTTTAGAACTTCCAAAACCAAGAAGTCCATTCAAACCAGGTCAAGTTCGGCCCATCCATTTTCAACGGAATGGATTACCTATCTATCCTTTCAAGGATGAAGACGATCATTATTACTTTGATATTTGCTTTTGCTCCCATTGTCTCGATGACAAGGAAACACCTGAAGAAACAAGAATTTGCAAGCGAAAGCAAAAAGATCCGTTATGTCGACGGTATCTTGAAGGAGATCCAACAGTCGGACCTTTAGGAGAAAGTGGCTATGAATTTATAGTCAACTATGGAAGTCCCGAAAAAAAAGTCCCGACGACGAAACCTCGTGGTTGCAAACCTGCAACTCGTCTCCCTAGGGAAAAATCGAAGCCTCTAAGCTGTTATACATAAGCTCTCAGAATTCTGGATGATAGAGATAAGCTTTTAAAAGCTTGTCATAGACCAGTGGCATATCAGCCAGTTCAAACTCAATAGCCGGTTGAAGTCATGATGTTTACTCCAGAAGATTTCCCTCCACTAATTGATTTCAAAAGAAATGAAGTCGAGCATACTCCAAAGGTTGTAGCTACTACGGTTACATCAGGAGGTCCAGAGTCAATCCAGCAAGTTGAAAAGGTTTTAAACTGGCAAACAGAAAATGCCATCGCTCAAAACCGAATGTTGAAAAACATCAACAACAAGGTTGACAACATGGCAGCCAAGCAATCAATGCAAACAAATATTGTACAACAAATGATTAATGAGATCCATGCACGATTAGATAGTCTGCATGTGGAAATGCTCTCAATGGCACAAAAGATGCTCGTAAACACTAGCAGTTTCAGATGCAAGGAAACTGAAACAGCTAACTTAAAAAATCTATTACGAGATTTGCAAAGAAATCTCGATCAGATGAAGCAGCAGCATCAGTCAAGGAAAAATGTCGAAACTCCATTGTTTGGGCAATCAGTCCCATGGTATTCAAGTTACCAGAATTACCAGAGTCCTCAAGGACCATCAAGTACTTCTTCTCAACCAGGATTCTTGTCGAAAGACCCTTCGCTAACATCGAGGTATGATACATCATCACTAAACCTTTTTCCCTCCGAATATCAGGCTCAAAGAGCAAAATTAAAGAAACAAGCTATGGAACCTTCACCCTCTTACTACAAACCAAAAACTCCATACCATCAAACCCAAAAACTCTCTTCATCACCCTCCAGTCAAGAATCCCAGGAAACCAACCCTATTTACAACAATCCTCCCAGACCACCCAAAAAACAAAATGATCTTGGTATGATTGAATTCTCAATGACAAATCTGTTAAACAATTTAACAGATCAAACCAAGTCATTAAAAGAGCCCAACCCATTAAACCAACCAATTTACCCTGTTCAACCAAAATCAATACATAAGCCCTCTCCAAGATTCAAGTACTTTTACTGAATCAGAAGGTGAATCCATTTCTAGTGATGAATTCATATCTAGTCTACCTAAGCAGTTCATGGCAGGAACGTCAAGTAATGAACCTTATGAAGAAGTCGTGAATACCTCTGATGATGAGGAAATGTCTCCTCAGCAGCCAGCCCCACCAGCTAGACCAACGTCAAGCAAGAAACAATTTGCCTCCAAAATTCTTGTTTTCACTTTGGATGACATTCCATATGAAAAGTGGAATAACCAACTTGATGAGTTTCACGCTTGGTTGACATCAGAAGCTTTAACTGCACCAACTCCAGATGTCATACGGTAGTTTACTGCTAGATTCTCAGGTGCACTGAAAGATTGGTGGATTTCACTCGGTGAATACAGATAACTAATGGTTCTACAAGAATCGATCCCGGTTCTCATGGGAGAACTGCACCGAGAGTTTCTTGGTCAAACAGACCATTTAATAGAATAAATTCGCGAAGAGTTCTTTGCAGCTAAATGTTGCTCGCTGAAAAAGAAAGATCTGGCAAAGCACTTTGAAGCTCAGGCACGAAGATTCCATCATCTTGATAGAAACAACAATTCAAACCTGAAGTTTGTCTATCTCTCCTCGATAGACTCCTATCTCAGCCAGCAAGCAGCAACATATATGCGAGATCAAATGATGGAAGTCAAAGATGCAATTCTGGGTCAGATCCAGCAGTGTATCCTTAAAGCTCTCAACAAGCTGTGTAAACAGAAAGAATTCTGGTCAGAATTTATGAACAAGACAAAGGATCTCTCCAAAGTCTGATCTCGACCAGACCTTTCTATCAAATGCCTTAAATCGAAGAATTCGTGTAGTTGTGACACGAAAAAGAAGCGTCATGTCCGGAAGTACAAGAAATTCTCCTCAGATAAGTTCCGAAAGAAGAAATTTTCCAGATTTTGAAAATGGAGATTCTTCCGAAAGAAAATCGGATCCTCCAAATCCAATTGCTGTTTCCTTTGCAAAAAGGAATGACATTTTGCAAAACATTGTCCAAAAAAGAGCAAGAAACAGATGCAACATCTGGTCCACTCTATTTCAAAGTTGGCACCAGATCTTGACATTGATCGTCACGACCTTGAATCCGTTCTTTCATATGATAGCGATGACAGAGAAGCTCTATGTGAATATTCGGATTCTGACGACAACTATAGTTCATATTCTAAAGATATTGATGAATGCTACAAGATCAGTAGACCGCCGCAAATGGAGGAAATAAAAACTCCTCATGTACCAGTCACTATTCTTGATCCCGATGGAATCTATGATCCTGTCCATATAATTGCATTCTTGGATACATGAGCTCACACCTCCATTCTAAATCCAGATTTCTTGCCGACAAATATGTGGTTGTCATTTCAACAAGAATTCAGAGTTGCAAACTCTTGTTCTCTCGTCATATCTCTCATTTTCTCCCTCGAACAAACCACATTGAATGAGTTTGAGAAGATCAAGTCAGATTTCATTGCTCGTTCTTGTGCAGATTCTCATACCTGACTTTCTTTAGAAATGTAGTAAGCCTCTTTGGTTAAATCCAGAGTTTTTCGTCAGGTTACCTTTCAGGTCAAATGTGTTGACCACTCCCACAAAAGCCAGCCATGCAGGCATGTCGCCTGATTTACTTAAGAAAGCAAATGAGGAGTGCGAACAGTTAATACAGCAAGGATTAGTTGCTCCAACTAATTCTCCATGGGCATGCAAGGCCTTTTACGTCGACAACAGAGCAAAACAGGCATGAGAAAAACTAAGGCTTGTGATAGACTACAAGCCATTGAACGACTTTCTGCAAGACGTTAAATTTCCTTTGCCAACAAGGAAATCTCTCCTCCAACATCTCTCAAGAACAGTCATCTACTCTAAATTCGACCTCAAACATATTTTTTGACAAGTAGAAATTCATCTTGAAGAGCAGTATAAGACAGTTTTCTATCTTAGTATAATATATATAGTAGTATTTCCTTTCAAAAAAAGAAAATTTTTAAAGTATATGTTTCAGTCACATCAATTATTAAAAAAAATGGTAGTTTTGGATTTATAATTTTTTTGGTTTTGATTTTACCAACTTTGACTCAAATTGACTTGGATTTATTTGCTTATATAATCATATTTATATTAAACCAACTTATCCAATCTATTTTTTTTTTTTTTTTAGTTCCAATCTAATCTTATTGGACCTTAGTATTTCTATACAAATAGATTATTAACCACATTTAAATACAAATCCATACAACATACAAATGAAAGCATATTCGGAAGGTACTTAACAACATGTCATGATTTAGTTAAATAATTTCGTTAATAAAATTTATTTTTATTTTCTTAAAACAATTTACTAGATTTTAATATACTTTTGTTCTTAAAAAATACCTATCTACAAATGTCTTTAAGTTTTTCCAAATGTTACTAAATTACTTTTTATATATGAAATAACATGTCACATCTTCATCATGATGAAAAGAGATTCTTTTTGGCTAAAAACCCATTTAATACGTTATATTTATGTTTGTTTTCATGTCATATAATTATTTATAAAATTTTATTATAAAATAAATTCAAAATTATATATTAAAATAAATTTTTTAATGTATGCATAAAACATAAAAATATGTATAATTTATGATAGTAAATAAAATATTGGAGTATAAAAATTGGCCAACTTATGTGATTTGTATTAAAGCTTTTATGGATCTTCACGAATGGCAGCACTAAAGGAATATAAGGATCGAGGCTTTTCTAGTGAGAAATGGAATTCTAGATGTGAGCAGATGGACTAGACCTCCAACGGATTGTTTAAAATGTAATTTTGATGGTGCTCTTAATTTGCATGCTAATAAATTGACATATGGAGTTGTGATTCGTGATGTTGATGGACGATTTGTAGGTAGACTTTTCGGTTTTTTCTCAGTTGCATATACTCATATCATTACCGAAGTTTTGGTGTTCGTAAATCATTGCAGTAGATTATTGACAAGGGTTGAAAGATCATTATCATGGAAACAAATTGCTTACCATTAGTACAAGCTTTTACTTTATCTGTATAGGGATTAAATGAACTAGGTGCAATTATATATGATTGTAAGAATTTAGATTTACGGTTTGAAGTGTTCTCTATTATGTGGATCAATCGCCAGGTAAATTTTGTAGCTGATAAATTTGCCAAAAATACAAGTTTAGAAGTTAGCCATATTTTCTAGGATGAACCACCTTGTATGTATTAAATTGTTTATCTGCTGATCGATTTCAATAAGTTAATAAAGTATACAATTTCAAAATAAATAAATCGTGAAGAACATATTTTTATTACTTGAAACTTATCGAATTTGCATGTATTTGGGAAAAAATATATTCATATTTACAATCTAATTTTAGAGTAGTTAATTCTTAGTCATATATTTTTTTCTGCTTATTTTTTTTAAATAACTTATAATATATTATTTCCGTCACAAAATATATAATATTTTGATTAATGAAGTATAATATAATTAAGTGTATATAGTGAGAATATTTTTGTAAAAAAATTATTTTTTAAGTTATTTCGAAAAGTTTAAGCAATAATTCTTTTAATAAAATATCTTCATTACATCATATTAATTATATCATGTCATATTGATCAAACATGTATTTTGACACGAAAGGGGTAATTAGTTTTTGGTAGTGTGTGAGATGATTAGGATCGATCATCATGCATAGAGCAAGTGTAATGCTCATTTCCTACTAGTTTGTCACATTTCATCTGCGACAATATACATAATATAGTTTTCATTTGAGCGAAGTTTAGTGATCATCCATTATTTGACAGTCCTCTCGTAGATATTCGTTTCAATTCAATCTTAATTTTTAATAAGTGTAACATTTACTATTATTTTTTTGAAGATCCAGATTTACTATTATTAACATAAACAAAAAAAAATTACTATTATATGAGGAGTGAAAATAAATTGTGCATAGAATCATTACAATCGCTAAAACGATGGAGCTATTTTAATGCTGATTTTATATTTGTCAGGTTTGTTTTAGGAAGAAAGTAATGACGATTCATAATTAAATAATCGGCCACTAACTTTATTTTAATGTTACATCAAGGAAACTTTATTTTAATGGAGATGATGAGTTCTCGATGGGACTATGAGTTTTTGTTCAATTGTTTTGTTGTTGGAAATTGTTTGTTTTATAGGAATTGGGCTAAGCGTTATCTTCGGTTTTTTTATTGGAATTCGAGTTTTACTCAGTTGAATTATGACATTTATCTACAATCATGAATGTTTTTGTTTCAAGTTAAAGTTTAATTTTGGGAAAGTTTCGAGAGGTTGATCAAGTTTAGCGCGCATTTAATTGCGTTGAGTCTATGACTTTCAGGCCATGAATTTATTACTCTCGAATAAAAAAGATTTATTAGTACCGATTTTTAGACATTTTGTATTGATCTTTGATTAATCAATCCTATAACTTTTATTTTATGCATTGATTTATTGTTTAAGACACTTTTCTCAATTTATCATCACAATTAATATGATTTCACTATTAATTAATGAAATATAAATTACAAATTTAAAAAAAAAAGAAGAAATTATACTCTATATTTAGGGTCCGTTCATTTTGCAGTTTACGGATATTCGAGCTTGTTTAATCTTGCTCCAAACTGTCTCAAAAACGTGTTTTTTATTAAAAATATAAAAAAAACACGTTTTTTAAGACAATTTAAAACAAATTTAAGCATGCTCGAGAATTTATAAACCGCAAAACGGACGCAACCTTACGTAATTCCTAATCTGGTTTTCTTTTTCATAATGAATCTTTTATCCACTTGCATGGATTATAGTTGAAGTGAAAGAAAGAAAGAATAAGAGCATTAAATATAAAAATGGGGCCCAAATTCTCGCGTCAGCAGTGAAGGAAGGAAGGAAGGAAGATCCACTAGTAAAAAAATAAAAATGGGACCCAAAAATACTACTACTACCCTCCAATTCTCATGTCATGCACATCGGCAGGAAATCAAATGAATAGTACTCCATTGTCCATAGTATAGTACTAATTGTATAGGTGTCCTCTCCTCTCCTATGGGCCCCACTATTATTCTTTTTTTCTTCCCTATGAACCAACTAACTACTACTTGTATTATTAACTCGTCCTCGCTCCCATGAAATTAATCAAATCAAATCGAAATTATATATTTTCTTTATTTTAAAATAGATATAAATTTTTTAATATAAATTATAAAATTTATGTTTATTTTGAAACATGAAATAATATGTGCCAGTAATTCATATTTGCATGGATTGACGAGTATCATACTACTAATTAATTTGTATCAACTGATTCTTTAAAAAAACTGACATGGAGGCGCATTCATATTAAACTACTACATACATGTAGGCGCATTCATATTCATAATCATTTATTTATATATATAGTTAAAACTTACAAGTTCTTGTATGGGAAATAGTAGTTAAAATAAATAAATAGTTTATCATGATTAATTTGCTCTGAGATTGACATGACAGTTGAAGAATTCATTGGTTGAGAACGCCAATGTGGGGCCGACGAATTCAATATTCGCAGGAAATCGATCATTTCGACTTATCATCGATCGGCTCCCTAATTTTCTCCCTACTATTCATTCCTTGTCAAAAAAACTACTAGTAGTCGTATTAATTGAAGATTGTGTAATATATTTTTTTTAAGTAAATTTAAAATTCAATTTATATAGTACTTACATTTCCCAATAGACGATATTAATATATATTAATAATTATGACATTTATCTTTTAATTCAGGTTAGTAATTTAGCTATATTTTACATTAATGATAATTTGGACTCAATAATAAAAAGATAAATTAAATAATTTATATTAAAGATTTTATTAGAAATCTAAAATGGTAATTATTTTATGACAAAATTTTTCTCTAAAAAATGACTACTGATTGTATACGGAGGTAGTAGTTTTCTTAATACTCTCTCTGTAAAATAGATGCATAATTTATTCTTATTTTTCAATTTAACTATTTATCATTTTCTATTAAAATAATGATTGTGATGAAAATATTAGTGTGAAAGAAAGTTAGAGGAAGGATAATTATGTAAATAGTATAATGAAATGCTAAAAAGATAATTATTTAAAGACAAAAAAATCATAAAAGACAACATATGTAGTAATGTGGAAAGAGTAAAATATATGATATTTTCTAATTTTATATTCATCCAAATAAATATGTATCTGACGTTTTTCTGAATGAACATATATGTATTGAAATAATTTTGATAAAAAAATGCTATCATTATGACAAAATTTTATATAAATTAATTAATCTGCGATAAATACTTTTTTTATTTTTAGGTTCTGCGATAAATATTACTGGGAATAAATTTATATATCACACTATTACTTTTTTTCACATTAGTACTAGTAGTCTTACCTCAAAATAAAAAAATAAAAAATACTAGTAATAGTACTGGTTTACTACCAAACCAGAGATAATTGACCTTTTTCCCTTGTTGATCCAGACAAACAAGGTACATAATGGACTTGATTGGATATTCAGCTTAATTATAGAAATGGATAGTTACACGCTTCGCAGTATTTTTGTTTTCAATTGATAACTCTTACTTTTCAATCCCTTCAATAAGTATTTGTTTTTTATTGTGCATATTTTCTTTTCTTTTCTTTTCTTTTCTTCAGATATTAATTTCAAAGGTTTAAATACTTGCATACATAGGAGTATACGGTTACATTGGTAGGTGACTTTTTCCTTTTATGGAACTCAGTAGGTGAAATTTTTCTTTTCAGAAGATCTCATATATATATATATATAGCATAGATGCATTTTTATGCATCTTACTTGATTGAAATTTTTTTCCTCTTGTGAATGAGATGGTCAACATATCGGAGTAGATTCGAGGAAGCTACATATAATTAAAGATAAAGCAAAAATGAAAAAGGACAATGACACTTCCGTTTACTTGGGACACCGACTTGAAAACGTCCCGAAAACTGGTATATAGTGAGAACGGATACGAAACGTTTCGAAGATGTTTTGATTGAAAGTAAAAAATGTTTTGAAATATATTTTTTGGAGTGGAACTTGATAAAAAAACCGTTTGAAAATATTTCCGACTTTGTATATTTCATATTTAAACTTAAATTATGAATTTTTAAGGTTTAATTTCTCTACATTTTTAAAATTATATAATAATTTAATTATTTTTAATGTTATTTAGCATTTTTTTTAATTATTATGTTTTAAAATTAATTTAATAATTGCCGTCCCATACCGTAACTTTTTAGAACTTATCGTTTTCGATCTCCGTTTCCGTATCCGTCCCCGATTCTTAATACCATAAGGTAGTAGCAGTAGCCAGTAAGGAATAAAAGAGACCTCATAAAAAAAGAAGAAGACCTCTTTAAGAAAAAACTCATTATAAATTAGATATACATCGTTTGATCTTCCTTTTGATAATAACTGGTCGATAAAATCGGTCCGTTGAATTGAAAATTGATATTTTAAAAAATATAATAAATAAATCAAATAAATAATTATGTCATAATAATTTGTGTTAAAAAATTTATTTATATTTAAAGAATAGACTAAAAAGAGAAATAAATAATAATGATGGTCAGGGTGAGACTAAATACAAGAATAAATTGCTAATGTCGAGGGATTTGGAGTTATTTGGCTTTTTTATTTAATTAATTCCCTTTAATCAATCATCACCACACAATTAGACCTTACGTTGCCTTTTAAATTTTAGTTGCCACCACCGTATACCGATGGCCACCAGGTACTGCTTAATAATCGCCACCACTCCGGCCACAACAACACTGTTCACCGGCATTTACACCACCACCTACAACACGACAAACCAACCCAGCCCGTCTCTCTCTCTCTCACTTTCTGGTTTCTCTAATAACATTCATAATCAATCAAAACAAAATCGTTCGCCCTCTATATGCATCAATCCATCTCTCCTCTTTCTTGTGTTGGTGGGTAATCTTTCAATTCTTAATTACGATGTACCATTTGCCTTTCTAATTCCAAATTCTACGTGATTGAAAATTCTGTGAATTTTTCTCTGTTACAAATTATATTAATGTGAGGAAGATTTGTTTTGCGGTTTAATTTGTGTTCAAGTCGATGCTTTAGAGTTCATGAACTAGATAGAGCATAATAATTAGAACTGTTGTTAAGTTAGTGAGTAGATAATTAGGTGTAGATGATTTTAGCTTCTCAAGAACAATGATCTTGTTCCTATTGGAGCTGGGATTGCTCTTAAAATATATTGAAATTAGTTTGGAGTTTGAATCGACCATCTGGACCTGTAGAACAACTTTATCCTTGTTGTTGGTGGTGGTGTAGTGGAGCATAGGAAGGACAAAGGCCATGGTGGAGAAAAAAAAAGGAAGGGTGGCGATGTCATGTGTACATAAAAGAGTCCAGTCAAATTTCATTTTCTTCTCTCAAGGGCACTGATATAAGTAAAGTGTCTGCTTTTGCAACATTTCTTCGGTGACCTTGCCAATACCTCTAATATGCAAACAAAAGAAATGCAAAACTAATTCCCTTATTCAAGAAATCCCAACACATTAAAGTAAAATCAACAAATAGATCCAGAGAAACGCGCATTAAATTTAATTAGAACTGAATTAATAAATACGATATATTTAATTAAAATTGAAGGTGGTTGTCGTTGCTGTCGGAATCAGCTGCTCTGTCGCCGAGAGAGGAAAACAGAGTTGAGGAAGTTACCAATTGAATCAAAACTCAAATGTGTCACGACCGAAAATCATCTTTGTTGTGACCGGCGTCTCAATCTTTTCGAGCGAGATTAAGACCGGCCTATTTACTATTTATAATCCCACAAGTATTAAATTATTAAATAATTTATCAATTTACTTAACAAGTCATTACATTTTTACAATTTAACTCTACCAACATGAAGTAATATCTATTTGAGAATGATGAAAGATTATACACAAATGAAAGAAGTTCGAACGTTATCACGCGCTTCTTTGAGTCGCTTAATCTATGCACTGCAAGAAAAATAATGTAGTATTTGGATGAGTGACAACGCACTCAGTAAGTACCAAATACAAAATATAATAATATAAAAATAGACTAATAAATTATACACTCACAGAAGTTTCAAATCGATTAAAGGTTTTGCAAACTCTGTTTCTTCCCAAAAAAATGTGGATATATTTATATATATTTTTGCAAAACCCAACATCCCGACACTCAAACAAACCCATGAAAGTTCAAAAGTTTCTCAAAACCAGAACACAAACCAACAAAGATCCAAACAACCAGAACTTCCTTACCAAAATCCAATAGCCCGACACATACCGAATCGAAACCAACTAGCATAAAGAATGCCCAGGACACACAAATACTCTTACCCAATCCAACGAAAACTCCGACCTTTAACCCGGTCGGTCGGGCGGCACGTGGTACCTAGTGTGTCTATGTACAATCGTAACGACGAGTAACCGCTTCTTTTGGCTCAGGTTGCACAAAGCAAAACCCTCGACCTCACCACAACCTCCGTTACGCAATAAGTCGTATGCCCTCAATGACAAAGACGACAAAGTCACTCTACCTTCAATGATAGATAGTGACGGGATCCAAAACTAGATAGTCCCATATAATCGGTCTATGGCCATAACCTACACATGTGCTTGAAAACCAAATCACAACCACAAACTCAATTCCCCATTCTATTTCACAAAACAATTCCTACACAAATTTCCCCATACCAACTCACAACTCTATATTTCAAACCAATTTTGAAATATATATAATCATTGATCAAGCTAATTGACGACATACATTTTATCAAACCAATTTTTAGAATGCATTATTCCCAAAATATATAAATATATATGTTTATATATTTATAAATCCCACCCAAGGACCTACCCAATTTTCATAAAACCAACCCATGACTGCATATATCAAATCAATTGACACTAACAATTTATATCAAACCCGTTTTTTTTCAAACACATCATTTCCATATATATATATATAATATTTATAAGTACCAATCAAGAGCCTATGCTTTATTAGTAAACCGTTATACTAGTATATCTTGTAGTCGATACTTATCTTCTCCGCAACGCAACTCCTATGTCGAAGAACACCCCGTCCGCACGCTATTACTGGATCGTGCTTTCCAACCCGAACTAAGTCACCTAAAGTAGTTAGAGACGTTATAACAACTTCTTTTAATCCATACCGATTCCCATATATTTTTATGAGATGTCATGAATGCATGAAATGAAATGAAATCTAAGTGTCATGATGAATACACATAACTCCATTTAACAACACATCACGACAAGCCTTCACAACAAATCATACATCCTGAAATTTTAAGGTGAGTACATTCTTCACAATATTTCTCATTTGTTCATATCATAACCAATCCATAACTAATTTTAGATACTGGAATAAGACTTCTTTATCTTTCTAATGATATATTCCATAAGGTTCAGTTTCATCAAATAAATTTACCATGATTTATCATAGTTACGAAATTTGCAAGTTTCACACAGCATGACATACCAACATTCAAAACTCCATAAGTCAAGCTACAAAATACCGATAGACATACCATTTAAAGCATGATAAAGTAGACATACAGAACTTTCTATACATATATCATACATGCCAATTGGATGAGTTTGACATGACCGAAAATATCACGAAATACAAAACATCAACAGAAGAGTTACCCAGTTTTACAGATTGACACTCTTTCATTTAAAAATATTTAACTCAGACTTGAGAGGTCCAATTCACAAGTTGTTTAAATCTCATTAAACTAGACACACACATTTTTATATTAACATCTTATTCAACCTCTAATTATATCTCATTAATTTATTATGATTTTTCAAAATAACAGTACCTATAGGTATCCCTCAGACTGACACAATAACGTTCAAAAATTCATATTTAAACCTTCCATGATCCGTTTGAGAATAAATTTATAATTCTGGAAAGTAGACTCAGTCTATCTACTCAACTCCATCTTACACACATTCTGTCT
Organism: Rutidosis leptorrhynchoides; assembly: GCF_046630445.1. Classification (NCBI taxonomy): domain Eukaryota; kingdom Viridiplantae; phylum Streptophyta; class Magnoliopsida; order Asterales; family Asteraceae; genus Rutidosis; species Rutidosis leptorrhynchoides. The sequence goes on from NW_027266773.1 coordinate 27,579, forward strand.
TTATATCATGATTTTTCTATAAATTTCTAAAATCATATCAACAGCAAAATTTTCCAGATTAACACACCAACGTTGTAAAATTCATAATTAATTCATCTTCGATTGACACAAAATTTACATAAATTAAAAGTAGACAAAACAAGCTTTTCGGAGATATATTATTCATGGTATTACTCAATAAATATCAAAACCAAAACATCTAGAAAACACAGAACACGAATTCTAACCTCATCTAAACAGCTGAAGATGTCGATCCTAATATCTTCTTAACCAGCTATTGGAATCTAAATTCCTTTGACCAAAATAAACAAGGCCGTATTGGGAATACTATATCCAAAAATCAGGACGATCGGACTCTGATTGATATTCCGTTCGTCCGTTCTATCATGACTGTGCACACCAGAACTCATCTATCTCTTTCTCTCTTCTTTTCCCGTTCTCTCTTTGATTGTTATTTTTTTTTTTATTTCTTTTGATTTTTTGGAATGATGGAGAAGATAAGGAAAAAATTATTTATTTTATATTAAGTTTTTGAATTATGATAATCCTCAAAGTTTAGTTATTTGAGTTAGTAGTCCTCTATATTTCATTACGAATACAATTCTATACAACATTCAAAACATGTCATGTTAAGTAATAAATCTAATTCTTCAAAAAATAATAAATTTAATTATATCATGTCTATTAAATGTATGATTGATTTCAAACTAAATTTTAAACGGTAACGTCAGAGTGTAACAAAATCTTTCCACATTTCAATTAAAAAACCCAAATAAAGAAAATTGAACTCAATAAAATGAAGAAAAATACAGCAAATAACATATATTTGTTATCTATTTTCAACGTTAAGGAAGTCAATCAAAGAGCTTGAAAGAGATGTATTTTCATATTTTTTAAAGACCAGATCGATTACAGTTTTTCAGAGATGGAAGTTATAAACGTCAAACAATAAATAAGAACGGATTACGGAACTAGTAACGGTAAATGAAACTATTGGTCAGAATAGGGATTATAATGTCATCACAGTAAATAGATTTAAAATGTTCATGACATTAACCATTTAATTCATGACAATAGCGTTACCGACATGTGGTCTCTAGTAGGTATAACTTATACATTTATTACTAGTTCAATCAATCATTTTGTTTTCCTGAATTTTAATACGAATTTAACTAATACAGAGTATTTAATACTAGTCTAGTCCTCCTAGTACTAATTTTGGATTTCACTACAACGTCAGATTCCTCCTCATAATAATTACACAAGTTTCCCGAGGAGGAAAGCGTCTCTTTCTGCTTTTCTCGACTTCTTTTTTTTTGAAAGAGCCAGTTAATTTAGTTTTATATCATCCATAATAGGAGTGAGTGGCTATTAGAATTTGACAGATAAAAAAAAAATTAATTGGGCCTATCTAAAACACATCATTTTTACACAAGGCCCATTGTTTACCCACGCACGCATGACTTGTGACGCACGCAAACTTGTCCGCCACGCGTGACCCTAGCTAATCTCATTTGAAAAAAAATTTGCTCCTCCCACCGATTAAAGTGTATCACGTAGAAAAGATAAAAGCGCCGTAGAATTTATAATTAAGGGGTTGTTCGGTTTTTATTTTTAATGTTCATAGTTAAATTCACGTAGAAAAGATAAAAGCGCCGTAGAATTTATGATTAAAAGATTGATTGTTCGATTTTTATTTTTAATGTTCATAGTTAAATTTGACAGTACATAATTTTATTATTTTTTTTCCTTAAGGTTCACCATTTTTCCATAAAATACAATAATATATATCTATTTTTATGAATCCCAAAATCAACGAGTAAAAAATAGATAAAAACAAATATAATCTTATGTCCATTTTTTCTCTTTCCTACTTAATGGATGCAGTGAATGTCTTTCATCTCATTTAATCAGTATTTTTTTCTTTTTGATAGATACCATCTAAATATGTGAGAACGATGCTGCTTTGACGTCATTTAAAATAAAATCAAAATTAAATTTTTGAAAATAACAAGTGTAAACAATACACACGATGAATAAATACTTTTTTTTATTCCTTAAAAATGATTCTTATACAAAGGAAAATTCTGTTTAAGAAATTATGTACCTATCAAAAAACAAAAATTTGGAAATTTAAGCCATAAAAGGTTTTATATTTTAGGTATATATCATAAAGGTTTTCTAGAGAATCTGGAATATATATTTCATTATTTGTAATTTGTTTCTCCCATAGATAGATGTATGTGTCCTCATGACCTATTAAATGTCCAATTTGTCTATTAGAAAATAGAAAAAGAACAAGTCCTCAATTTGGAGTAGAAGAAGAACAGAGTTCATGAATTTGCTCCTCATACATGCATATTATTTCATTTCAATAGTCAATACATAGATTGAAAATAAAAATAATTACTTTTTTTAGTTTCATTTGTGACCGAAGTCAGAAGGTTTTCTAAAGCAGGTGAATTTACTATCTATGGCGATAAATGCAGTAATATTGCCTAGGTACGTTGGACATTATTCTTTATTTTTTGCAAAAGAAAATAATTAAGGAAAAAATAAACGAATTATATTTCTACTAGAAGAACATTCCTTAATGTTACTTGGAACAAGTTTGATTTTCTTATGCATATGTATGGAAATATTGTTGTATGGACTATGGTCCGATCGAGTACGCAATTGTTTCTTATAAATAGAAGATGAATGAAATTTCTTCTCACAAACAAAAATAGCTTGACAAATCAATCATGAAGGTGACTATAGAGAGTTCAAAAATCATAAAGCCATCTTATGAGTACAACATTCCTCCACCAACCACAGACTTTTTACCACTGAATGTCTTCGATAGAGTCACTTTCAATACCCGAATGGCACTTGTTTATGCATATCGCCCTCCAACCCTGACCCCAATGCTGCAATCGAGCAAGGCCTGCAGAAGGCCTTGTCCGAGTATAGGGTATTGGCCGGGAGGTTTGGTCAAAGTCAAGAAGGCGATCCCATCATACTTCTCAACGATGAGGGAGGGAGATTCATCGAAGCTTCCACGGATATCAAGCTTCAACAAATTTTGCCCTTGAAGCCATGTAAGGATTTACGACGCCTTCATCCTGACTTGAAGGATGTGGAGGAATTGATGCTCGTTCAACTCACTAGGTTCAAATGTGGTTCATTGGTTGTTGGGTTCAGTTCTCACCACTTCACGGCTGATGCGAGTTCGGCAAGTAATTTCTTCATGATCTTACAATTTTCGTCCCTAGAGACCCAACAAAGATTGAATTCAAGCACAGGGGAGTCGAGTACATGTGCAAGAAGTTCGACCAGACTAATAACAATATTGAAGATATTGGTGAAGATATTGTTGTGCATAAAGTTCATTTCACAAAGGACTTCCTCGCCATGCTAAAGATCAAGGCTGCTGCGGGAACAAATAATCGGTAAGATTAATTATAATTGTGAATGTACTATATATATATTACATCCGTCCCAAATACTATATCATGTTTCCTATGCAATATTATGTCATGTTCCTATGCAAAATGCATATAGAAAAGGCCAAATATTTTAGGACGGAGGGAGTATATATTATTTTTTCATTAATAAAATGATATATATGCTGATCGCAGGCCTTATAGCACATTTGTGAGATTGCTTGCTCACTTATGGAGAGTTATAACAAAAGCTCGTGGACTCAACAACCTAGAAACAACAAAGATAAGGATCTCAGTCAACGGGCGTTCGCGAATGATCCATAGAATACCTGACGAATTTTTCGGTAACCTAATTTTATGGGCATTCCCTAGCGCTAAGGTTAAGGATCTAATGTGCGAGCCATTGTCGTACCCAGCCCAGCTTATCCGCAATAGCATAGCCAATGTGAATAACAAATACTTCAAGTCATTCATCGACTTTGCGAGCTATGAGGGTGAAGACGAGAAGCTAATCCTGACGGCCGACATGAATAAGCCATATTTGTGGCCTAATTTGGAGGTTGATAGTTGGCTTCATTTCCCATTCCGTGATCTTGATTTTGGAACCAGAGGTTCCTTCATATTCATGCCGTCTTATTACCCGACGGAAGGGATGATATGTTCCTTTTGCCATCATTCTTAGGTGATGGAAGCATAGATGCTTTCATTCCTCTCTTCAAGGACAATTTACCTACCTTCACCAAATTCATATATTCTATTTGATCATTAGAATTAATATTTCCTCTCAACCATTATTACTCTTTTTCATTACCCAAGACACTATATCTCATGAATTATTTTGCTTTTCCAGCAGGTCGATCGCGACCGGGTCTCATTTACGCAATATTGTTTTTTTTTTTTTTTTTGGGTTATATCTTGTGTCTCCATTTTGATAATTGATATTGTTGCGGTCCATCAAACGTATTATCTAAAATTCTACTTGTTTTTCTTTAGTGAACTGCCCATGCACATAGGTGACATTGTCCTTCTGGACATTATTATGAATAAATGAAATTGAAACTTCCGCTGATTACTATAAATATAAAAAATAATAAGAAAAAAAAGAAAAGGTTACTAGGTAGCTCGAGGTAGCTAGTAAACTTTTTTTTTTCCAACCTCCCAAATTATAAGTCATATTTTTTTTATGTAAATACATATAAAGTATTTTGAACATATAACTTCATCATAAATTAATTAATCTTCTAATCTTTACTCCAAATACATGTCGACAAACCTAATATTCATTCAATTCGACCTTGATAAAGCTACTTTTTCTCTTTGCAACCTGGAAAAATAATTAACCAACATTAATTACATCGATTATATTATTCATAAATAAAGTAAACTTAAAAAAAAATACTATTTCCGTATCAAAATAAATACATGATGTTTTGTAATTTTATATTATATCGCGTATTTTGATACGTGGATGGAGTATTATTCAATCTGTCATGAGGTTCCCTCAAGCACACAAAGAATCTGTCATATAGGAAAAACCTGATTTGATCTGTTCTTGCAATGCATTAAGATTAAAGAGAATCTCACCTAGAAGATTGTTTAGAACTATATATCCCCTTTAAACTTGTACAATTTGACCCTAAACGGGTTGATATTAATCATTAATCATTCCGATAATTAGTTTAGGGTGAGATTTTCTTCTAATAGGGCAAAGACGCAGTCTACAACGTCTCTCGTGATCAAAATGAGGTATTCGATGATGAAGTTAGCCCCAGGTATCACGATTTCCATCAATAACTATAGGTTGAGCTAAATATTCATCGTATTTTGCAACGACGAAGCTTTTGATGGATGAATTTGAACCCTCTCAATAAACAAATTTCTAGAAACATGAGCTTGCTTGCCGATAAAGTAGGATATATTTGATCACACAAACGAATTAACAAGTTCCATATACTCATTCCAAGTGATTTGGAAAAATGTATGCATATACTTCCCCAGGATTTCATAGCATGTCCTATCCAATTTAGCTGCATGAGATCAATTTGTTGTGTGCTGTCATCACTAGATTTCCATAAGACTTTTCTTTACTTAGTTGCCATTCAGTTTAGTTCGGTAAGTAAGATGGAAATTGGTTTTCAACTTCTCATATCTTGCTCATGTTTTTGTCAACTTCTTCCAAAATCATCTTAGCTAGCTAAAGGCAAATTATGTTTGAAACCTTCTAATAATTTGTGAACTTCATGACAAGAATTGCAAATAATCTCTCTTTCCGCTGCCGTTTGATCGATATTTAACTTGGAACATTAACATTTCCGAGAGAAATTCCGATTAACCTCGAAGCAGTTTTCCAGGAGTTATGAAAATGCTCATTTGGCTTTAGTAAGTAACTCATGCGAATAGATTAATGAACAGGTAAAAATATCGCTTGCTCCACAAGTTATCTAATGTTACGGGAAAAGCCCAAATGAAACCCATAGTACACAATTGCAGGCCTTATTTGTAAGCTTGCTTACTCGTTCTACTTGACTCATGAATCATGCAATGTTTACAAGTTGAAATCCATCAGTACTGCAAATCTCAAATATTGAATGAATTCTCAGAGAGCCATTACTTACTGGTCAAGTAAATGATCAGTACGATAACTTCAAAAGTAGTATATTATTATATATATATTCAGGAGTTTGTTTGACAATTCCTACCAAAGTAATCTCAAGTTATAAACTCAATGTTTCCTTCCAAGGGTTGTGACTATACAAACATAAATACATACAGAATAAATTCGGATGGGAGAAATATATTTGATCAGTTAGTTGAGTCCTTTTCATTTGAAGGCATGATCATAATCATGGTACCTAAAATATTTGTTGACGAACTGAGCCAAAAATCTCGAAGCCACAAAGCACAAAACTGCCACAGAGACTATTGCTGTTCTTGCTGCTGTTGACATCAAACTCTGTTTGGTCGCTGCCACTATTCCGATAGAAACAACAGAAACGACTTGCAAAACAACCTCCAGCACATTTAGACATTTGTACGCTACACTGCAACTGCTACAGTTAACAACATGGGACCAGTACCTGACAAAGTTGTGAAGAAAAAAAAAACCCTCATAACAGCAATGTCAACATATATCATGATGCTATCTATGCATGTGAATCCGTGGTAGAGTGCATTTGCTCTTATTTACAGCTTGTTTGAATAGCCATCAACGCATAAAAACATAAAAATAAAAATCGATCATGATAAATAATATTTAGATTTGTAGTTGGTTTTGAAGTTACCTGTCCAACAGCTGCTCTCGTGGAGGAGTCGGAGGAAGATCTCTAGTGAACTTTCCTCTCCAATCTACTTGACCACCAGCATACTTGTTTAACCACCTTCTGAAGGCAACCACAAAAGCATCCGACTTTGTCGGCACATAACAAGCCTTCTGCCAATTACCAACTTCCTTAATCTTTCGCTCCTGTAGAATTCATTACACAGACATAACTTGGACTAAGCAAGATAAGGGCAGGTTGATCTCTCTTCAAATACAGGGAGAATCAAAGTTACCTCGAGATGAAGAAGGTATAAATCCGAGTCTAAAATTAAGTTTTGTCCGATATGAAAATACCACCGGGGGACTACTTTGTCAATCCATAGGCCGAAGTTCCTCGGGAAAACCCATATCAATCTGCTATTACCTGGACTAACCGGAACACAAATAAAAATTAAGGCCAATCTCCGTTGCTTCGTGGAGCTCTGTACCTGAGTAATAAAGTCATATCAGTGAAAATCATATAGAAACAAAGAACAACGATAATGCAAGAGCACCACAAACTCACATTTTTTGTTTCGGTTCCCTGATCAAAATAAACATAGAACATGCTTGGTGGCATGAATTTGGCTCTTCCCCCCTCCTGCTTTCCGATGAAACCATCTTTGTCTAATTTTTCAACTGTCATATTAAGTGGTTTGCCCCCTTCTCTGTCAACTTTCTCTTTCGGTTGTCTCATTTGCATTATCCCGTGATGTGCATACGGAACATGGGCAGGATCCATAAGATTTTCAATCAAGACTTCATAACTGAAAATGAACCTCAAAATTAACCGACCGACAAAATAAATAAATTCCGCAGCATATTCTATACTACAATGAAGATATTATCTAAAATCGCCGCTGCCTCTCCCTAAAAAGGGTCGTTGAAGGTAAAAGTAATTAGATGTATACCCATAAGGAATTTCTCTATTCCCCATTAGCTTTGTGAAGGATGGATCATCCAGCTCAGGAATGAAGGGAGGTTTTTCCTTTGTAAGAATATCTTTATATTGAGGATCAGAGTTCGGCCAAAACCATAAAATATCGTGATGGACAACGGTTGGATAAGAAGCTACACATGCTTTCTTGTTAGAGTGCACCTGTAAAATTTCAACAGACACTACATAAGACTCTGCCAAAGGATTAATTATAATAATAATGATCTGATCGAGAAAACAATCAACAACACAATATTGTAAAATCCATACAGGAGGCCCATCTTGGGGAGCTTGAGGGATGATTTTGCATTGACCAGAGCCATCGAAACACCAGCCATGATAGACACACTGCAATCTTCCCCACTGGTCAATCCTCCCTTCAGATAATTGGAAATTCGAGAACCTGGGTTTGGTTAAGTGGGTTTTGTTATTTGTTGTTGCAGTGGTTATGTTGAGTGAAGGAACAGAAGCCCTCAACAGAACTTCCATGGCTACCTCACTTGAGGATGTTTCTGATAAATTTTTTCCAGCTTACTTAACTCTGAAGACTCAGACTCGTTCAACTGTGAACTAGTGGCTACAATTTTTTCACTGTTTAATTTAGAAGTACCTCTAAACTGGGACTTTTTGGCTATTGCATTGTAGCCTCTAAAGTTTATTTATTTTACTAAATGGGTCCCTTAATTTTGAAACAGTTAACGTCGCTCCATTTACCGTTACATTAGATGATGTGTCACGTTAAAAGGATGCGAGCAAGTTCAAAGCCCAGGGGTCACACGGGGAGAAAATTAAGTTTAGGGAACTATTGAGTAATTAATAAAAGTTTATAGAGCAATTGTTTTTTCTCATTTAAGATAAAATGCGTGGTGTGGAGAACAAATATTTAGTTTTTTTCTGAAGGTAAGCAAATATTTAGTTAGTCAACAAGATTGAACACGTGCGCCCTGGTTCTTCACTCAAAGTACCAATATTTAGTTACTCAACAAGATTGATGGTTTACATATTAGCGGTAAATATTATGACATTCAAATTACTAAAACATAGATTTTAGAGATCAATATGTCCATCTTATATCATCTCCGACCACATTCCCTATTTTATCCTCCATAATTTATTTTATCATCAAATTATTATAATATCATTATAAAATATTCATCGTTTATATGTTTCCATCTTCGATCCATATAATATGATACAAAGAAAAAACTACTATTATGTAAAATATATAAAGTTTGATAATTATAAATGTATTTTTCAAAATTATATTCCCAAAAAATTAACTGTCATATTTTTCTGTAAAGTAAATTTAAAATGTGATGATTAATAGAGACGAACGTAATATATTATTATTGAAACTCATTTCCATCTTAATTTTAATTATCGCCAACTTAATTAAAAATTACATAATTTATTTTTTTGTGAAAAATAATATTTGGAGAAGTTTACTTTGAATAATGACTTTTATTCATATGATAAAAAGTTTCAAATACTCTACCATTAATAGTATTACAATTTAAGCGAAAGCATGACTATATTGCTCCCATAAATATTCAATTTCAACCGTATGAAATAGTGATAAGTAAAAGCAGGAGATAAATTAAAATAAAGGATGAACAGTGATCTTCCATATTTGAAGAGGAATAATTTTTGGACAAAATTTATGTTTGGACATTGGACAAACTCCTCTAATAAAGTGGGGGTTAGTTTTCAAAATAAATTTTGTCCATTTATCAGTCTGCATATTTGAAGTCATATCCTCAAAAATCATTATCCAATAATTGCTAAGCATATCAAAGTAGGGGATATGGTCCAAAAAAACCATGCTCCGTTCGCCAAATTTTGACAACTAAAGGACTCTCATGTAGATGGACTTTGAAGTTTGATCGCTGCAGAAGGAGATGTTAAATCATTAAATCTTGAGTATTAGCGTTTAGCTACATGATTTTTTGATTAGAAATTATGCACTTTGTTAGCTTTTATTCGGGCTAATAATATTTTTCAATCCGAACAGTAGAAAAATTAATAAAATATTACTTCGCGTTTTTTTTTAATATTTTTTTATCCGTCTGTTAGATTCACTAACAAAATTATATATTTCGTTAAATTTTGTCTATGTGGTAGCCAACTTCTGCCAGTTTTGCACAATCATCGCCAACAAGTAACACATCACGTGCTGACTCAGCAAAAATGACACCTCATCATCATCAACCTTCCAAAAGAATTTTCAGATTCCGGCGACCGACACTTTAGGCGGCGCCACCACGACTTTCGTCTCGTTGAAACGAGTCAAGCCACATAAAAATTTCTAGATTTCGGTGACCACCGACCATCGACAGTGGTCCGGCAGCCCCTTGAGGTGGCGACGCCATCTGTGGTAGTCGAAATCAGAAAATTTTGTTATGGCCAGACTCGTTTCGACCATCGACGATGGTCCGACAGCCCCTTGAGGTGGTGTCCGATTTTTCAAATTTACAATCGTTTGGTATAGATCTAGCTTAAAGGTGCGGTGGCCGAATCTTTAAGCTTAGATCTACACCAAACGGTTCTAAATTTGAAAAATTCGACACCATCACGATGTTTATCTCGTCGAAATGAGTCTGGTCTTAACAAATTTCCAGATTCCGGCGAACGCCGATGGCGTTCCGGCAATCACTTTTGGCTGATGATGACATGTCATTTTTGCTGAGTCAGCACGTGATGTGTTGTTTGTTTGGTGATGACTGTGCAAAATTGACGGAAGTTGGCTGCCACATAGATAAAATTTGACGAAAAGTATGATTTTGTTAGCGAATCTAACGAACGGATAGGAAAATGTTGGCAAAAAAGCGTGAGATAGCAGTTTGTTAGTATTTTTACCGTTCGAATAGCAAAAATGTTATTAGCATGCTCCTGTTGTATCCATGAAGAGGTGGAAAGTGCAAACCAACCAACGACTTTTCTATAGTGGTCCTAGTGGATTGCCTTATGCTATCAGTATACCATGCTTGTTAACAGTCCAATGAAAGACACAAGTAAACAAACTTCTTCTATCGTCCTCCTATAGTCCTATTGCCATTTTTTCCTTTTCTAATTCTAGGCATTATTGAAATTTACATTTCATAATAACATAAATTAAATTTTAATTGAATAAATAAATAAAAATAAAATTGTCACCTGGCCCAAACCAACAAGCAACAACACCAGGTTTCAAAGCACAAAAGCCCTTACCGCACCACTATTTTGAGATTTTCAATTCAATTCAATTCCAACTAAAAAACCCCAATTATTCTCTATCGCGACGGCGATGGATTTTCAGGTAGTCGTCTTAGCCGGCGGCGCATCCAAGAATCTCGTACCTCTCGTATCCAAGGTTACTTCTCTCTCTCACTCTCTGAATTCATTCTTCTTAATTTCATCGAATTGACATTTCACTTTGTTTCGGTTCAATTGTCAGGAGGTTCCAACAGCCCTCCTTCCAGTCGCCAACCGCCCGGTTCTCTCCTATGTGTTAGAGCAATTGGAGCTAAACAACCTAACAGACCTCATTGTGGTAATAATTTTTATCTCGCTCCAACTGTTTTTTAATCCTATTGATTATACCTCAGCTGCTCCCCTGAGTGAGATAAGTGACACTTTTTTTGTTTTGTTTTCTGTGTGTAGGTTGTTGAAGGGGAAGATGCAGCACTATGTGTCGGTGCTTGGATTTCCAGTGCCTATGCTGATCGCCTGCATGTCGAGGTGTTTTCATAATTTCATCAATTCTCTATATGTAGTATTACTCACTATGCTCATTTATTGCACATAGTTGTACTTGATAATCTTTGAGGTTTATATTAGAAGTAGTATAACTTGCCACTGATATACTTAACTGTCCATTAGGATGTTGTGAATGGGTTCTTGAAGTTTTGTGCTCTTTTATTGTTATAGTTCTATCTGATGCACCAAACAAGGTTTATGATACATCTAGCACTGATTTCACTATGAGTAGGTTGCTAAGTTATGATCTTGCAACTCTTGGAGGGTTGGACCTGTACATGTTGAAGATACGTACCACAAATAAGTACTCGAATGCACTATTTGGGTTTCTATTCTCTTACATTTGTGTGAAAAATGTGAATAGGTTTGAATAAATTGGGAATTTAGCTGTTCCGTGATTGCATATTATGTTGTAGAAAATGAACATATATATATGCTTGAATCAAGTTCAGCCACTCTGGTTCTGCTACTTTGTTATTGGGAGCTTACCAGATTGGTTTACGTATTTATGTCAATATTTTCCTATTCTAGTTTCTTTACGTAATAAACTTTATGATATATATTATTTAAAAATTCAGGTTGCAGCTGTTCCTGAGGATGTTGGAACTGCAGGTGCTCTCCGGGCAATTACGCACCACCTTACAGCAAATGACATATTAGTAAGCATTTAAGTACACAAATTTTTTCGAGGACCTGACTATGGTTTTCTGACAACCACTCATTATGTTTCCTGTAGGTTGTGAGTGGTGATCTTGTTTCTGATGTTCCCCCTGGTGCAATTGCTGCTACTCACAGACGGAATGATGCAGTTGTAACTGCAATGTTCTGCACTCCTCCTGTGACCGGACACTCGGAAACAGGATCTTCTGCTGGAAAAGAAAAATCCAAAAAATCATTACACTACAACATCATTGGACTGGACCCTACAAAGCAGTTTTTATTACACATAGCAGCAGGTGAGATATCTGCTTATTATCCTTTTTCCTGAAAGTGATGCAGCGTGATCTCCTCATACCTTGTCATTGTTGTCAGGAGCTGAAGTTGAGAAAGATACTCGAATCCAAAAGAGTATTCTCCGTGCTGTGGGTCAGGTAGATTCCTGTTTGTTTATCAATGCTGTTTTTGGTGGCAACCTCCTTTACCTGTTGGGTTTCTGCTAAACTCATAGATGAATGGTAGCTCCATTGCTTGGTGAATATGAACTGTTAAGTTTTTTGCATTTGGTGGGATGCCCTTTAATTTTCAAAGCATACTGATCACTGCTTAATTTGGACCATGAACTTTTCATTCTTTGCCCAATAATATCCACTTGCCTCAATATGTACGAGGTGATGACTTATTGTCCTTCCATAGACAAATTTATGTTAAAAAAAGAAAGAGTATCCAAGTACAACCACCATGGACTAGGTACTACATGAGACAATTCTTGTTTATTTACATTTTTTTTCAACTTATTTTTTGTCAGATGGAAATCCGAGCTGATCTCATGGATGCACATATGTATGCTTTTAAGAGGTTGGTATTAAAAAGTCTTGCCCCCAGATAATATATTAGACTGCTGAGCTATGCCTTTGATTTTTTTTTTATGTCTATATGTTGTATGCTCATATCAGATGTAAACTTTTAAGATATTTGGACTCGTGCTCCCTTGTCACGTGTCAATCTACTAAGTCGTACATTTGGTTTTCGATACACTTAACTGTACTCAGTTCCCCTTTTTCTCTCCTAGATCCGCTTTGCAAGATGTCCTTGATTTGAAGAATAAATTTGTAAGCTTAAGGCAGGATGTATTGCCTTACCTTGTCCGGAGCCAGCTGGTTAGCCTGAAATGATTCTTGCATATTATTTATTCCTAGTACACAAATTTTCTTTTATCCAATATATGACACGGTCTTAATTTTTTCTTTCAGAAATCAGAGATATTATCGAATGGTGCAACACAACCAGAAGAAAATGGAAACGAGAATGTTAATTCCCAGAAGATTCAACCATTCTTGTCTAGAGTCCTTGCTAATGCATCTAAGCCAACCTTCCATGAACTTTATAACTCTGGTGCCAATGGTTCTGGCTCAATTAAGAAAACCCATAAATGTTGTGTTTATGTAGCCCATGGGAGCAAGTACTGTGTTCGGTTAAATTCCATTCAAGCATTCATGGATATCAATCGCGATGTGAGTAATATAATCTCTTTTTTGAAACCCATTTTTAGTTCAATCTTTCGTGATATGGCGACTTAACTTCACTTTCAAAATTTCAGGTCATTGGTGATGCAAATCATCTATCAGGATACTCCTTCTCAGCGCATAATAATATCATTGATGCTACAGCTGAGCTGGGTTCCAAAACAACTGTAAGCCTTACACCCTTCAAATGTAATTTGGATTAAGTCCTCAAACCCCTATGCACCTGTTTTACACTTATTAAGTTGTTCATGTTTGCAGGTAGGACCACATTGCATGCTCGGGGAAGGTTCACAAATGGGTGATAAGTGTAGTGTAAAACGTTCTGTCATTGGGCGTCACTGCCGAATAGGTTCTAACGTGAAGGTATCTTCAGATCTTCCTCTTAAAGCTGTATTCAATGCAAATATTTTGTAAACTACTGTTTTTTTTTTTGTTTGGTTATTTATGCAGAGAAAAAAATGTTCAAATCTTACAGTCCTTTTAATTAAGCATTTCCTTTTCATTTGCCAGATTGTGAACTCAGTTGTGATGAATCATGTTACCATTGGAGATGGTTGTTCAATCCAAGGTTCTGTCATTTGCAGCAATGTACAACTCCAAGAGCGTGTAGTGTTGAAGGATTGTCAAGTACTAAATCTCGCTCTCCTCTTCCTTATTTGTCCTTTTTTACATACTATGTCATTGTCATTCATTCTTCGTGTATCTCCATCCATCTCAGGTTGGAGCAGGCTTTGTGGTGACAGCTGGCAGCGAGTACAAGGGGGAGTCCTTGGCTAGAAAAGAGAAATGAAAAATAGAGGTAAAGGCGTATCCAGTGAGGGAAATTTAGGTGCCGTGCCTTTGAGCATGGGTCGAATTTGGCAAATCCTTAAAATGGTGATGCCTTTTGGCATTGTGTGAGAAAGTCATAGCCAAATGAGTCTTATTCTTTAGTTTTCCATCGAATTTAAGATTTGTTTGCTTTGCCTTGTATCTTATCCCCATGTATTCATAGTTTTGGTCAGTAATAGAGGGGATGAGCATAGGTTAGAATCAATTTTGTCATACCCTTTGCAGAAGGAAAAAAAAAAAAAAAAAAAAAAAATTTTACCAGCTTCTTTTAACCTTGAAGTTTAAATTTTCTTGTAACGATTGGAACTCTCTGTTCTAGTTTTTGTGGGTATATATACTTTTGTATCCGTAAGACGCGAGGTTACTATTATCCAGGTTTGATCCCTCCAAACAAGTTGATTTTGGGTGTTTGAATTGAGAAAGGATTTCAGACTTTGATCCATTGCTAGTTTGTTAAACTTTTACAAGTTTAGATGAGCTCCGTGACTCAGTATGTAATGCAAGGACATTTCTTCAAGCGGCGGCAAATGAAGACATGATTAGGTCAAGCTTGTATGTTATTGGTAGGGCTGGGCTAAAACCGGACCGAACCGAATCGAACCGATAACCGAACCGAAAACACCGATAGCTATTTCGGATTCGGTTGTGATATTTTAGGTTTTCGGTTTTTCGGTTCGGTTTCCGGTTAACCGGCGGTTAATCGGAAAACCGATATGATCACAAATACCCTAATAAATTCAAAACAGATCTAAATCTGATACAAATAAATACAACATATTCCAAATTTACAATGGCTTATTGGCTTCTTCATCGATACTCAAAAAAAATGGCTTCTTCATCTTCTGCTTCCCTTCTCCGCACCTCGAGCTCTCTTCTTCTACCACAGCCTGTCGTGATACCGGCTGCACTCTTCTCTGACGACATGATAAAT
The DNA here is from genome assembly GCF_046630445.1 of Rutidosis leptorrhynchoides. Classification (NCBI taxonomy): domain Eukaryota; kingdom Viridiplantae; phylum Streptophyta; class Magnoliopsida; order Asterales; family Asteraceae; genus Rutidosis; species Rutidosis leptorrhynchoides. The sequence goes on from NW_027266773.1 coordinate 42,919, forward strand.
CTAGTATATGTAAAGAGAAAATACCAAGATCCGATCGGTTTTGGTGTACATAAAAGTAGAAGAAACAAGAATTATAAGGAACAATAGCAGCGGCGGTGGTAAAAGAAGAAAGAAGAAGTTTGGCCCGGATCATCGCCGGATGTAATTCTCTCGTGCCGAGATCGGGACGTGTTAGAAGCTTTTGAGGTCTGATTAGTCCATGGTGGTTGTGGTCCTTGTGGAGAAAGTCTAGGAGTTTGATGAGGTTTAGATCTGATTTCTGATGTTCTAGATCTGGTTTATTTCTTTATTTTTTCTTTATTTTTTGATGATATATACGTGTTGTTACTCCTTAGGAAAAGATGATATATACGTGTTTTATGTGTGATGGTCTAAAAGTACTGCTGTCATTGTGGTCCCAATATATTCTTTTATTTTTTAATTAGGTCTTTACTTTATCTTTTAATTTATTTCGGTTTTTATCGGTTTAACCGATACCGAACTGATAATTTTCGCTTTTAACCGAACCGAGTTTTCGGTAGGAAATTTTTTTTTTTCGATTTGATTCGGGTCGGTTCGATTATGCCCACCCCTAGTTATTGGTGACCACACAATTGTCCTGATATTTATAGTATAGCGGCTTAAAAGATAGAAAAAGATGAGACCAGACTTGAGTGAAAGTTGGATAATGATACCTTAACAACTCTCTACCCCAAACCGACCTAGTAATGATCTTTTATCCATAGCTCTTAGTGGTCTTAAAGTTTAGACATTTTTTACTACCAGAATCAAAAGTGACCAGTAGTAATGTAATTTATAGTTATAAACAAAGTTCTTGAGAAGAAGAATTTAATATAAATTGAGACATAGCTTCAACATTAACTGAGACAAGCTTACAAGTAGAATATATTAATATAATAACCCTGCCCGCTCAATAAATGTTTCAAACGACACTAGCTATATTTGGCTTCAACCAAACCTTTCAAAGTACAATCGATCGTGGAAATTAACTAATAGTAACAACATAATCTGTAAAGAGAAGGCATTCAATAAAATAATTTCGTTAAATCATTTGAGGACGTATTTAACGATGCCTGGAATGTGGATATTGACGAAGTAGTCTTCCCAGTCGATTATTGTTGGATCAAAGTAGAACAGCTCCTTCTCTTCAATGCAGCTCGCTTTAGCGGCAATTTGTAGATTTTTCGAGTTTGAGTCGTCAAAACTGTAAATAAAAATGTCATATCACCAATTAAGGTCGGATAAGAAGACATTATTAATTGAAGTTTTAGAAGAATATAATTAATACGTACATGCCCTTGAAGAAGAGATACGGCCTGTAGAGTTCAATCAACCTCATCACGAATTTGATCTTCCTGTTGAGATCGGTATACTTATCTTGAAAAAGATGGCAAAAGGCTGTATTGGCGAACTCCAATCCCTGAATCAACGTCCAATAAAGGCTTGAGAATTAATATATATTTACTCCCTAAAATCAACTTATTTGACCTAAATTTAGATTTATCAGGAGTTTTAATTGGTTTCTCAATAAATAAGAATTGCAATACCTCATGAACTTAATTCACCGATCGAGTTGTTTCATTAATTTCTCAAACAAGAGAAAGTGACAAGGTAAGCAAATTCTCGAATTTCAACATGAAAAAATTAACTTAAGATATGACTAAGCAACATGCAAGTTATTTCAATTAATTAATTAAATGATCTAATTTCAAAGTGATAAAACACTAATTTATTTAGAACGTGTATCAAAATGAAATTTAGGTAGTTATCTTTTGAAATTAAGTTTTGTGAGTATGTATAATTAATTAATACATTTAAATATATGAATATGACATGTTAGAAAACATGATTAAATAAGCTATAATTTAATTATTTGAAACGTGTAAAGGCTTGATGTGATCATTAATAAAATACCCATATGTAGTATACATGTTTAAAACGTGTATCTCAATGAAATGTAGATCGACTTCATTAATTTGGAATTAATTTTCTTAAGGTAATTAATTAAAGAGCATGTATATATTATATATGCAAATTAAGGATGTTAAATTTAATTAAGTTAGGATGGAACCTTGAGCAGTAGCAAGTAACGAACAGCCATGTATCTGCGGAATTTAGCCATGGTGTCAAAGACAGTGACGGTTCCAACGATGACAGGCTTACCGTCCTTGTTGATCCATGGTTTCCTTGTAAAGTAAATGTAGCCGACATCTTTAAGATCTTTGTTAGTCATCGGTTTTCTGAGTGACGATCCGATATGATAAATCACATTATCACATGGTTTCTTTGCATGGGCAGCCATTGACACTAGTATTGCATTCACCACCATATCAGCTGGTATCTGTACGTATTTATTATAATTTATAATCACCCCCCAAAAAAAAATTAATATTACAAATAAGTTAGGCTAGTTAAACTTCGATATATAGTAGGATTTTACATACGTTAATATATGTATATTAAGATTGAATTTTTTTTAAAAAATGATCGAGCTAGCTAATTGAAAACTCACCACATCAACAATAGCTTTAAGGTCTCCAAGAAAGCATGTTAACTTTCCTTTACCATAACCGACGGCCAGACTATCAACCGTTCTGTAATTGACCAAGATAATACAATTAATTAATTAAATACCATATTATATCTATAAAATATATAAATGATTGATTAACTTAAATGGATATATATATGATTTGTAAGTACCTTACACCTTCGGTCCAACCGGGAAATGGTTCTTTCATAGTGCTAGTAATAATGGTAGGACGAACAATGACGACCGGTAAATCCCCTTTGAGTTTCCCTAAAAGCATCTCTCCCACTGTTTTTGTGAACACGTATGTATTTGGCCATCCATAAACCCTAGCCCTGAAACACATTACACAAAACCAATTCAATGAGAGCAAATTCAATCAACGATTTATGAGATTAATAATTAATATTCGAGTTCAATTCAAGTTTGAATATCTGTTAAAAATATCTTCTTCTTTTTTTGTTGCAGTGAATAAATGTGACACATCCACAATTCATATAACTCTCCATTTAAAGTTGAGACCTACCATTCTGATGCTACTGTGTCATCAGAATGTTACCGAAAGATTACAAGCACTCCTTCAATTTGGGTAGCTGACTTGGCTTTGTGTTTGGTGAAAAAGTAAATCATCTAATTAAATTGTCATCTGTGTTCGGTAAAATAAATTAAATACTATGAAAGTGTGCATTCATTGCCTTTTTTACAATAATCTTTACCTTTTAATTTTACCGTCATTTCATTTCAAGTGTTCTTTTGGACTCAGACTGCAATCAAGAAGTGTACTTTAGCTAAAAATTGCATTTAATTAACACGGTTGATCTTTCACAACAATTTGAAGACTGAAGCTGTATGTAATTAATATGTATAAATAAATAAACTGATGACTAGTCTTTTGTTATGTATCTAACCACAAGTTGAGCAAATTCTAAGTTATTTAACATAAAAATAAAAATAAGTTATGAAAACAAGTTATGTTGATCAAATAGTTATTCGGATGAGATTTATTTCTAAAGATTATAGGAGTTGATTCTCCATGAATGCGAATGCGAAATACTATCTTCTTTGTAAACTATATGTGGAATTTCCACATGCATGATATTAAATTTTGTATATATAGCTTGACTATAGGGGAGAAGAAAAGGTGACCAAATACGTTATCTTGTCTCGTTCTGCAAGGTCGAGATCTAGTTGGGCCAAATTGCAATTGAAGTGAGGTGTGGGCGAACAATAAATGAGTTCAACTAATAATTTTATTTTTCATAAAAAGAGTGGGGGGTGTTGCCATGCATTATTTAATTTCAAATAGAAAAAATAAAATAAATGAGTGAATGGACCATAAATCAAATTTTGATTTAAATACTTTGAATCGATAGTTGCATCTTCACATTGACTATGCTTTCAACATAAATTCTAAAGCCTTTATGGTTGATGGTTGTTGTATCATTGTATGTAAAGTAAGTTGGTCAACTAATTTCTTTATTTTTAATAAATATGAAGAGTTATTAATCATTTTTGGCTTAAGGGAATAGCTAGGACATATAATAATCTTCTTTACCGTAATTTTTTAAACAGTAGTTTGATCGATACCCTATTTTTTTTATTTGAAGAAAGAGGTCATGTTATACTTTTTCTCATTACAATAAAGTTAACAAATATTAGGTGAATAATCTTACGAATATTAGGTTAATCATAGGTGAATAATTATATCAGTATTATTCATTTTTTTTAACTCAGTCATTTTGTATGTAAATTTTATTTGGACCACCGATTTTATTAATTCCTTGTCAGGATCAGAATATAAAAGAAAAATGTCGTACAAAGACGATCTTCTATATACGTTTTTTGTTTTTGTTTTCTTTTTTCCTTTAAAGATTATTCACCTAAAAATTTCAATCTGTCATCAATTTGATACTTGTACATACATGTCGCTACAAATATAAAATTAGGAAAAAAAAAGTATTCTAGTATTCTGACCTTTTAATTCCCAAGTCCTTCATGGCGAGGGCAATTTCCTCGTTGGAAGCTCCTTCTGCTCGGAGCATGTTTAGTTCTTGCTCGATCACCTTCTTCTCGTTCTCGACATCTAATCCCGGCTCTCCATTTAGGCTTTGACCGTAACTATACGGTGTCTCCGATATTAAACCAGGTGTTTCTCCACAAACGTAAGCTGAAAACAGTAAATATATAGTTTTATTAGATAACCTAATTAGCCCCTATGACTACTATATTTAAAGCAGACATGGCAAAATCATGACAGCATTAATAATATTCCAATTAATTTAGATAGCACATATATAAATATTAAATAATAATACTTTCTTACTTATTTGGTTACACTTTACTAACCTGTAGATATGTGAACAAGCACCTCTAGTTTGGCACATTTCTTCCCAAAGCACAAAACGTTTTTGGCTCCAAAAGTGTTTAAGCCGAGTGCAATGTCATATCTGCATCAAATTGTGTAGGGGGACAATTATATCTTAATCAATATATATATCATGAAAGTGTAGCTAGCTAGGTCATAAAAATTATTAAACGATTTCGATTAATGTCTTAATAATGTATTTACGTACCTTTCATCAAAGTTAGTTGTTGCGGCTATATTTATGATAGCATCAAGTTCGGTCAACATCTCTTGCTCAATATTAGGGTCTTTAAGCCCCAAGTCTTCCATTGATATATCTCCAGGGACCAATGTGGTCTTTTCTGAAATAAGGGTGCTGAAGTTTTCTCCCTGTTTTTCCTTGAGGACTCTAAATAAATCCTTCCCAAGCATCTACTCATAAATATAATTTTTATTAATTAGTTACCGCTGGAATTCAATGGAAAGAGAAGTCATGATCATATATACAAACAACATGATGATTCAATGATGTTGATCAGTATAGATTAAGAAAGCGAGTGATAGAAATAAAAACTTATTGTATGCTTCTTTTTGGTATGTATTTACTTTCAAGTGAATAAGTAGGTGATGATGTTGCAACAAAATGAGATGTGCACCAAAATATATAGGTAAACCTTATCGGCCTTTCAATTAAATGCTGTCCTCCTCCACAATTTAGGGCACTTTTTTTTTTTTTTTTTTTTTTTCATTTTGGGTAATACTTTTCATAATCCACGGGGTATTTGCATGCTACGAGTTTTCAAATTTATTATGATATGATAGTATTCCAACTACAACCAATATTCATCTTTTGGCCGGGGTGCAACATGTTGGTTCTTTCACACACAAACAATTTAATTTTTTTAAAAAAAGTACTCATTATTAAATTAAATATATATAATAATAGTAAAACAAACTGCAGTCTTAAAATAAAAGAATATATAATTGAGTTTGTTATTTGTTTTTTCCGAAAGGATCAGAAGTTAAATGCTGAAGAATTAATGTATGTTTTAGTTGAATTAAAATATTTTTGTTAGCTGCATTAATTTATGTGGATGAACTCCAAAAACAATGGAGATATATTATAATATATTTTACCTCTGTATGAAGGCGATGAGTGGCAGCTTTAACATCGGAAGCTCTAAGAAGAAGATAGAGTTTCTTCACATTTGGCTGAACCCTAAGTATCTTCTCAACCGTAACTGGAAACGTCAAATTAAACTCATGTCAATGTTAATATATAACATAATCATAATGCATGAATTAAAGATGAAGAAAATAATGTCCAATCGAGGTGTGTAATACTTTTAGCCAGAAAGCCCGTAGCTCCGGTGATCAGAATGGATTTGTTCTGAAGAAACTTGAGTACACTGCCAAAATCCGTGGGAACAGTAGACATAATTGATGAGATGAGGGACAAACTAAGGAAGGATGAATATCGAATATGTGAATATGAGAGGGAGAGAGAGACAAATTAAGAGAGAGAAGTCGAATTAAAAATGGTAATGGGGGCAAATTGGTTTTTTGTGAGTCCATTCCAAAAGGAGAGGGGTTGCATTTATAGAGAAAAAATTAAGAGAGAGAACAATTATAGAGGTGGAGTGTACGCAAGTTGTTGCCCATAACATTCTTCTCCCCTTTGGGTAATTCATATATTCTAAGAGAAAACCTAATTACATATATAAGATTTTGAGTAATTTTTAAAATAAGATGTTGTCGGACTCTTATGGGAAATCTGGCCGTACGTGCCATAGATGAATATATAGGTTTCTTTCGTATTTCTAATCATACAAGTTTTTGGATAAAAAAATTAAAAATTGTACAAGTTTTTATTTTATTTTGATCTTGACATGGTCCTTAATTTTCAGGGTAAAATATTCAAAAAAATAAAATAAAAATAAAAATAAATAATTTTAGGGTAAAAAAATGTCCCGAACCAATATTGTTTGAATATCAGGCATTACGACTCTCAAGTACATTAATTTTGTCACTAGAATGTTGGTCAATAGATGCATCATTTTAATCAGCATCATCACGCTCGTACTAGTTTTGAGAAAATTAAAATTAAATTTAAAATACTAATGTTTAAAAGATAAAATAAATATTAATTTAACAATTTTAATATATATTAGTATTATTAGTAGACTTTTTTTTTCAGTTCAAATTGATAATTTAATTAAAACATCGAACAATTCAAAGTAGTTAGATTATCCACATTTGGAGGTACAGAGCCATTATCAAAACAGAAGAAAAGAAAATACATATCGAAATATGTCAATTCATGACTATCCTATTACTAATTCTACGAACTAAACTAAATTGACAATTACTCAATTAGAAAATAGAATTGCGACTTTATCCATGATGGACTAAACAATATTTCCTACTAATAACAAACATTTTTGAGGAGAATTTAACGCTTCCATTAGAACCTTGCGGTCTTCTTTTAGAATTAAAGATCCAATATTGCAAGAACAAGCAAATTCTAATGCCTTCATTGCAGCCATCGCTTCAGCTTGCAGTGGTGATTCTGAACGTCCAATTACACCGGTTGCAGCTTTAATAATTACTCCATGCTGATCCTTAACAACCACACCATACTGATTACTAGCATCGGTGAGAAAAGAAGCATCAAAATTTACTTTAAATACACCACGATCAAGAAGTCTTCAATTATGGAATGGCAAAATATTCCTCTGCTGCACTGAGGTGCCATTTTCAATAGACAAAGAACATAAAGTAGCTAACCACTTTTTGCAACCAGTAATTGATGAACACAAGATAAAGCATTTCTCTCGAAATATACAATCATTTCGATTGTTTCAAATCCACCACAATCTGACAATGAAGAATTTTAATTCATCCAGAATCAAAGATTAAAAAACATCATTTAGCCACAATTGAGAAGGAGAAGAGTTGAATCTTCTAATGTCTACTAAATTAAAGTGCTGTCAGAATCTTGAAGCCCAAAAACAATCACGAAATAGATGAATGATAGATTCATTATAATCCATACAAAGTAATGGAATTTCCATACCTCGCCTGATCAAAGTATCTCTTGTAGATACAATACCTCGACATACTCTCCAAGCAAAGAATTTTAATTTAGGAGTCGTGTTCACCTGCCAAAGTTTATCCCAGAACTTGAAGAGAATCCCATCCGTGAATGAATTCGGTTCACCATTCATACTTTTAGCAACATGGTATCCAGATTTAACAGTATATACCCTAGAAGACGTATCTTCCCAAATCCATTGATCTTTGAAACGACCATTACATAGAGGAATAGACATAATTGCATTAGCTTGAGAAACTTCAAAAGCTTGACAAATCAAGGGCACATTCCATTCCGAACAATCAACATTCAATAAAAAGAAAACAATATTATCAATGCGAATTGGATGACTACCGAACTGAATGCAATGTCCAGGTAAAGATCCAATCCATTTATCATGAAAAATCCGAGCCTCTAAACCATTTCTTATTCTCCACCTTCCACCAGATATTAAAATTGTTCTAGAATTAATGAATTCTCTCCATATCATAGAAAGATTCCTTCCAAAAAAAAGCATGAATAAATGAAGAACGTGGAAAATAGTTCTCTTTGAAGATGCATGTAAGCAAACTGTTTGGTTCAAATAGTAACTTCCAGCCTTATTTTGCAATTAGAGATAGGTTATACAACTTCAATTTTTGAAAACCTAAACCTCCAGACTTTTTTTTTCCACAAAAATCATTCCACGCTAACTAATGCAGTTTTCTTTCTCCTTCAGCAGATCCACACAAGAATCTCGAACAAAAATTCTCCAGATCATCAATTAAGCCAATAGAAAATTTAAATAAACTCATAACATAAGTAGGAAGTGTCTATAAAAATATTTTTATAAGGACTTCCCTTCCAATTTTATTGAGAAATTTCCTTTCTAATTTACAAGTTTTCTTCTAATTCTGTCACGAAAAAATTCAAAGAAATTGATTTATTCTGTACATTCATTATCGGAAATTCCAAATAAGAATTACACTCCAAGTTATTGAAAACCTGTAGTCTTGCTTTAAGAATCTCCCGGTGATGCTGATCAATATTCCTATTGATCAAGATATTGGTGTTCTCAAAATTTATATCCTGTCATGCCGCCAATTTGAATTTATTAAGAACATCAAGCATGTGCCCACAATCATCCAATATTGTACGAAAGTTATTAGAAGACTTTTTTAGTAGACTTTTCTTAGTAGATTTTTTTTTGAGAATTATTAGTAGACTTTTTTGATGCAAACTTGTATTTCATTATAAATAGTTAAACAACACAAGAGTTGTGGCTTGTAAGCCTAAACCAATACGAGTGGTACAAGTTACAGAAAAGCTGATCGATTGATTAATCGAGGGCCTACACCCCTTCACGGCTATGGTGCGACAGCTTAATAACTTTCTAACCCGAGAGTCAGAAAATCGTGGTATAAAAACCAAGCAATCAGCGCACCTAAAGGCGCGGTAGATGCTGTATAATAGGCATGATTGAATCAATTTCTCGAAACTCCCTATAACCGATACCACCGATTGGAACGACATCGTCTATAATTGAAGGTAACAACCCCAAAAAGGCTGAGAGACACTCGAATTCCAAACTACAAAAGACACATGACGAATCACAAGCCTGTTTGAAAGTTGAAATCGAGAGGAATTCGATAACTTCATTCTGTAGAGCAAAATTGAAGTGAACCCATCTTCAATTTCAAACCCAGAGTGAGTACCAACAAGCAGAGAAATGGACATCCATCGCAAAACAAAATACATATAATACTGAAAATAAAAATAAAAATCCGACAGCTGCTTCCAATTATGGCCACCACAACCACTCTACCTACAGGTGCGAATTCTAACTGCCACCAAAAATTCGCCATGGAGGGGTGCCAGATCTGACGAATCCAAATCAGAACCGAATGTCTTCCACCCACAAAACTTCGACAAGTCCGCATCATCGAGATATATGAGGTAGGAAACAAACCAGATCTGATAAAGAGAATAGATCTGACCTATGAAACCTCCGTGAGAAGCTTCCTCCTTCGACCTTCCACATGGACAGAACGCCTGAAATCCAAAGAAGCTCCGACGAGTCCGCACCGCCGCACAATTTTGAATGGCGTTTTGAATCAGATCTGAAGAGGAGGAGAAATCTCTAACCTGAAAATAGAAGGTGAGGACGAAAATAGAGACACAAAAAGAAGAGCCGTGAAATAAAAGCACAAATAAAAACAAAAGCCCCACCGCCACCGGAGAAGGTGGGTAGCGGTAGGGCAGAGGAAGGAGGTGTAGGGTTTTCTCTATCAGAGGGTTTTTTTTTTCTAGAGAGAGAAGAAGATTTTTCTTGTATATGAGTTATTAGTACACTTAATGTGATATGATCATATATATAAAATTTTAACATGTATATTTCTCTAAAAATAGTATAATTTCAAACTTTACAGGTGATAAAAGTTTCTATTTGTAGTTGACAGATAAAAATCCAAAGTCAGTGTACTTATATATCTGCATTTCAACTATTTCATAAAAAAAAAAACACTATTTAGTACTCAAATTATTTGTTGAGTTAATAATTGTTCGAACCACCAGGAATAAAAGATGCATTTATTTTAGTTAAATGTAACAAGGAATTGAAGCCCCCTAAGGCCTAAAGCACTAGTGCACTACCCCCATCACCATGGACATCAATCAATTACTTTACTATCCATAATTTTGAATGAATTAATGACTAGCTCCTAAATACTTATTTAATCGTGTTAAGCATCGTTAATTTAATTTTCAACGTAAGGCACGGATAGTGTTTCAGTTATCAGTTGGGAGGGTCCAGCCGACCACACATAACAAAACAAAGATACTAATTAATGAAACCGCATTTCCATCCCAATATATATCATCTAGATAATGAAAGTTATAAATTTTAAAAAATAATTAATAAAAATAATTATATGTATGTTTATTATTTATTATTTAAAAATCATAAATATTTAATTAAAAGAAAGTTTTTATTAAAATAAATACAATGATAAAATTAGAAAAAAAGTTCAAATATGCATGAATTTCATAAAACGATACATGAAATGAACCAAAATAAATTTCATTACGAGACACTTGAAGTGGATGAGAGAAATACTATTTGTTGTGTTTTTTTCAGGATCCAGCAGACCACACATATCAAAAACTATTGATCCGAATCGGCTTAGCCATTTTAATTCTAATAAAAATTTCAGCTCCTCATCTATCAAAAAAATAAAATAAAAAATGATATGATCATGTTTAATAAAAACATCTCTTAAAAAAGGGTAAACAGACACAACATACATTCACAAATGTACAATCACACAATATTGACGTTGGAGGAGACTAATATGTGTCTCTAAAACGTTTAAAATGACGAAATCATCAATTATAAAACCTATTAACATCATTCTTCGCATGCTGATGTCGTATCTAATTATCATTTCTAAATTCAGGATGAGGACATATATACACCATCCAAATGTTGACATCATTTCAAATAAATTATTATAATGTGCAAATTTAATAAGTAAAAACATTTACTTGTGAAATGCATAATAAGTTAAATAAATTGGGGATAATCTTTTTTTCTTTATTTTTGAAAATAAATTTTCCGTATTTCTATATATACTTGACAGTTTTACTTAAATTAATAGTATTAAAATTTTTGTATTTATTTAAACTTTCAATTTTTTGAGAAAGAAAAACATGATCTCACCAAAAAATTAAGCTTTGGTCCAACATTCCTTCCTATCCAGGCTACATTCGTTAATAAGACGCTTCAATATTTCTTTCTCACAGCACATTATATATGATTTTATTAGAAATAATTTTTTTCTCTTTGACACTAGTAATGATATTTTCGAATAATACTATTTTTTTCCCGGTTTTTTATTATTTACCTCGTTCCATAGGTTGTTTTAGTGGCCAATGTTTTCTTTTGGAGTTCGTTTTTCTTTTAATCATTTTGTCATCCAATTAGGAAAACAAAACACCTTTGAATAATGCTTTTACATTTTAGTTAGAACTTAATTTGTCAAAAAAATCACAATTAGATGGATTTTTCCAATAAGATGTAGTAGCATTCTTACTAATAATACCGTACATGCAAATTGCAATCACATTAATTACTTCCGATTTCCAGTAACTAGACCAGCTACTTGGAATGATAAAGACATGTCAAAGTTGGCATTAGAAGGGAATTGAGTCGGACAATATTTTGGTTGATAGCTCTATTATCATATAAGAGTGAAACCATTTATAAAAACAATTAACCAATTATTGTATTTCGAAAAGAAATTCATTGATAAATATGTATTTTTGGCCGTCTATTAATACATATTTTTTTTTTTTAAATTTTTCTAAATATATATAAAAAGAGATGTACATATTTTTTAATATTGATTGAATACATTTCTTTTTAAATATATAAAAAAAGTTAAAAAAAACATGTATTTGTAGATGGAAGGAATAGGAGTAACTGAATATAATATTGACTACTGAAATCAAACTTAATTAGTAGAAAGAATTGTGAAATTTCAATTATAATACTCTCAAGTTTTATTGCATTGCCCCTAGCTCATTGATAAAATTGTAACTTTTTAAAGACCTCCAATCCAGTCTCCATACTGATACAGTCATATATGGTTCGACTGGTTTTCTCTAATTTTTCATTTTTCTTCATTTAAACATATGAATCAATCGTAATCTTTTCGTCTTTCAATACATGTTTTTTAAGATATTGACACATAAAATAAGATTATAAAAGAAATACAACAAAATTGATATAATAAATAATAACTTATGTACGAGATTTATCTTTTTTAGACAAAAAAAACTCTAAAAAATATGTATTCAGAGACGGAGAGAATATTACATTTTTTGGCCCTGCGAATGATCCTAATCCATCCGAATTACTGTCAAGTTTATTATGAGAACTTTGAATCCTGTTTATTAACGGGAACTCTGATAAAAATAAATATTGTCTTAATGACTTAATGTGCCATTATGCCAAGATGTGGCGGAGTAAAAAAAAATTAGAGAATGTAATCATTTTTTTTAGTGAAACCAAAAATTGTAATAAGCTTTCTTAAAAAAAAGAAAAATTGTAATAAGCTTACTAATAATTTTTAGTTTTCCCGGGTTTTTCACCGTCAATAGCAATGAGACCAATCTCTCGTTCCCACTGTCAGCGTATAAAATGATAGGAAACTGTCCGCATAATTTTTTTCATTCGTAGAAATTGAAATCGAATCCTCGACCTACTGATTAGAGGACGGGACGCTGAACCACGCCTACCAGTGATTAAGCTTACTAATATACGTACGAGATAATTTGATGATGAGAAAGTATTACGAATTCATATTATTAATACTATTATTTTTAGCTAAAGTAGGTACATATCATGAATAAGATATGGTCATACACAACTCGCCAACTCCGTTTCTGCAGGCTGGCTGACACCGCCATTTCCAGCCTTAATTTGGTTTCCCATAAAGTTATAATTCACTTGCGTACAATATGTCCTAATTACTTGAACACTCATTTTCGAAGAAGAAAATTTCATGAAAAATTGGTCTCGATCGACACGAAAGAAATCTTAAGAAAATCGATCGATTTATACGTTTACATATCTTTTTTGGAATCAATTTTTTTTTTTTAATTAAAGGGTGTTATATTTGGCAATTTTCATACTACTGATATGATTTAGCCATTCAATTAAGTTTTTATTTTTTTAAGCCCATTCAACTAACTTTAATTTATGTTTAACTTTTTCGGTGCGCGCATTTCCGTTAAGAGTAAAGCTTATATATTTTTGTCAATTTGAAATCTTGCTTTAGATCTTTAGATAAAAAACCAAAAGTTATGGTAGAGTCTTGTGCTTTAATTCTATAGCCAAAGATGAAAGTTCTTTACAACTCATAGTGTAAAGAGTAGAGTGGATCAAATTGGTTCATACCTCTAATTTAAATTATAATGTGATCGATGTTGACTTTTCACACAAAACGCGGTCACATACTAAAAAGTGAGTTAAATACAAAAATATGGTTTGAATCCAAGATGTGAACAGTTTTTGAGGTGGAGACTAATAGGGATATCGGAAACATGGTTTCCGATTTTGCTTAATAATTTGTATTAATCTTAATTAATCATAATCGGTAACGATGTAAACGAATCACATTATTAAGGTCATCATTACAGAATAATTATGGTGATAATCGGTAGCATGGTTTCCGATTTTGGTCCTCCACAAAATCGGCAACACCATTTCCGATTTTGCTTGGTTTTAATTGCTGTGATTGGTTGATTTTTGGACAAAGCATTATCATTGGCTGCTGTGCTTCTTGTCATTGGCTGTGGGAATTGTATAAACGGAAACATGGTTTCCGATTTTCGTTTTTTAATAATAAAAAAGCCCTTAAACATAGAAGATTAATTAAGGTATCCATGCAATGCACAAAACGTTTTCTAAATAACCAGCAAAAAGTAGCGCAGTATTTTTCAAAACTACGCAATACATGGAACCTGTTGTCTACATAGAGCTTGTTAATGTTGAGATATTTCTATGAAAATTAATTAGTTTAATTGCTTTCTTCAATAATACTACACAATTTATAAATAAATTGTGTGTAATCATTGTCTTTATCATGACATGATAGCGTAATTTTTTTTTTTTTTGCACAAGCAAAATCGGAAACGGTGGTGCCGTTTTTGCTTAATTATTGGTTAATTATCATACAATAATTTTGTCCCAAAGCATAATCGGTAACGTTGTTACCGATTATGCTTAATTACCGGGTGATTAAGCACTCTAATCCATAATCGGAAACGATGTTTCCGATTTCTCTATTTCCGTTTACCGTTCCGTTTCAAACACTAAGACTGTAGCGCGCCCACTAAAAAGTATATTTTAGGTATGACATATGTAAAAATACAATATACTGTTTAATTTTTATGTCTAAATATGTGAATTGAGCTCTAAATTCTAATGATTTCGTTTAGTATGATGTGATGATATCTTTTCAGATAATAAAAGAAATCTTGATTTTTCTAAGTCAATCATATCATGAATTCATGGATTCGATTTCAAGAAAAAATACTTTTTATATGGATAATTTATATAATATTTTAGAGACCACAATCCAACTCAAATACAAAAGTGTCGAATTTCCGAGTTCACGGAAATCTTAACTTAGGTATCATATTTGACTTGAAATAATTTTTGACAAAATTAGAAAGGTAGACCTGCTAGCTCAAGTCACCGACCCCTAAATAAATATCTATTAATATGGTTAATACTATAGGGAAAAAAAAAAACCCTCCTACATGAATTACTGCGAGCCAAATTCTTGAGCTGAAAATATCGTCTACATCCATACTTCTGAGAAGAAAAGTGAAGGATTAAGTTGCAGATATTGCTATATGAATGAATGTGGACTGTGGAGGGATATCAAAACAAGTACGATTCAATTGAATGTTTTATGGGGCAGTTACCTTAACCCGAACATAATTGCTCACAGCCATGACCATCATTTATAAAATAGCTACAGGATGCCCAAAAGATATACTATCTTAAAATACATGATGTTTTTATTTTTATTTCATGTATAAAAATAAAAATAAAAATAATATATATTTTAAGATGAAAGTAATATAATTTTTCTTTCGACATACTCTCTTTCGTCTCTAATTATTTATCACTCTTTTGGTGTATGATATATAGAAAAAGTTATCATGAATTAAGGACAATATTACCTCAAAAAATAATAATTAACCGTGCTTTAAGATATATATATATATATATTTATAATATGTCCAAAAGATATTTAAACTAAACGAAATATATTATTATTGCTAAAATATTACTACATCCATTTCACGTGTTTGAGTTTTAAATTTTAATGATATATATTAATGATATTTTTATAAAGAATTATTTTTAAATTAAACAAAATAACATATATAATTTTTAAAAAATATTTTATTTTTAAAAATTATTATCATTATATCTATTAATTATATATATCATTAAAATTTAAAATATCAATTAGAGTATGTGAAAAGTGCCCCATGGGTCAATTTATTATTCTCTTGTTGTTTTGACTTTGAGTTTGGAGTGTAAACAGAGATATATTACTTAATGGAGAAGCACATGGTTGACCATAGCCGACCATTATCGATATGGATGGTTGACCAAAAATAGAAGAAGCTAATTTCGGTAAGCTGTACTTATAAATTTCTCAGCAAAAAGAAGAAAAAGGTTAGACTATATTTGGTGAAGTTCTGCCTCACAAAGATACATAGCTATCCGCCCATACCTAGTAAAAAAGAAAAAAAAGATGAAGAAAAAGAAAAAGAAAAAGAGGAAGTTCGCAATAAAACTATTACTCCACTGTATATATATATTTTTCTTCGAAAACACTAAATAAAAAATAACATTAACAAGAATATAGTATGTTCAAAATACTTTCAAAAATAACAAAACCATCGGCCGAAGCCTAAATTAAACCATCAAGTCGTTTTAAAGGTGCATAAAAATAATTTCGATTTCAAATAGGAAATTTGAGGATGCCATTTTATCCCTTTATCTATTTTGCAGCGGGACACATTTATCAATTTTAAACATTCATATCCAACTTTTATTTAAGATGTCCAACATTAACACGGCGGAAAATAATCTCACAAATTTTTCAAGATACAACGGAT
Source organism: Rutidosis leptorrhynchoides (assembly GCF_046630445.1). Lineage (NCBI taxonomy): Eukaryota > Viridiplantae > Streptophyta > Magnoliopsida > Asterales > Asteraceae > Rutidosis > Rutidosis leptorrhynchoides. Next base: position 59,572 of record NW_027266773.1, read on the forward strand.
ACTAAAAACTAAATCACAATCATTCGACTCACAGGCCACCCAAAGTAAATCTGAATGTAAAATAAAAACTTAATGACACAGTAAGCTCTGCTCAAGTCCATCACCAAGTACGTAGGTAAACGAGTAGCAAGCCGCCTAAACTGCAACGACTTCTATTAGTACCAATCTATCAACCTGTATTCCGAGTCGAGCATAACTCATAAATAAAACGTTTATTCTTTAAATAAAACAAATACAATGTAAAATATTTGCTACACCTCAATCCAAACATAGGACTGAGAATCGGATCATGTGTAGTAGCTCCTTCCATGACCCATCTCTGTTGGATCACATGCCGACGTAGTAATTCCAATTATTAGTTACGACCCCGCCATTTCCCGATTATCGCCAATCTAATTACTCAATATTACATCGGTGACGCCCCTGCAATTTCCAGATCATTAATGGTTTCACGTAACAAAAGTCTATTATTTTATTTGCTACACCTCAGTCCAAATATGGGACTGAGAATCGGATCATGTGTAGTAGTCCCTTTCATGACCCAACACCGTTGTGATCACATGCCGACGTAGTAATTCCAATTATCAGTTACGGCCCCGCCATTTCCCGATAATCGCGAATCCAATTACTCAATATTACAT
>NW_027266774.1:0-112649 GCF_046630445.1 Rutidosis leptorrhynchoides
ATACTAAAACTGATGGTTAGAAATCTGACCATTTTATGGAAACGCTCTTCGAACATTTCCAGAAATCCAGCAACCCATCGATCAGCATTCTCAACCCACTCATCACGTTGCATAGAGGCAGTTCTTGCCACAATTTGTATCTGTAATGTTATAAACAACGTATAGATAATTAGTAATCATTTAGGGATATAATACACCAATTAGTCCATGTGTTTTAGCAAAAAATTCAATATTGGTCATTTTGTTTGAAAATGTCTGAAATTGGTCCAAGTTGTAGAAAAACAAAGACCAATTTTGGACATTTGGAAATATAAGGACCAATGTCGAATATTTGATTAAATACATGGGCTGATTTATGTATTATCTTTATAATGTTCCAACTCCGGCCAAGTTTATAAGTATGGCAATAGGCAAACCTTCTGTTTCTGTTTATTCACTTCCTCCCGCAACTTTTTAAGTCCCATGTCCACTCTCAGCCGCTTTTCCTGATAAATGAGTAAATAAACTTTTAAATCCAAGGTCTAAAAGGAAGCAGCTCAAGTGTTAGGTCACAAACAAACATTTCAGAAGATCATGAAACAGAACATGCCTTGACATAGCTAATACCCAGGTCTTTCCTCGTATATCCACGATCCAAGTTGCGGGATACATACTGGTTGTAGTCTTTAATAATTCGCATTATAAGTTCTGAGGTAGAAACCCCATCTGTCCGTTTTGTTTCCTTGAACTTTCCAATCTTCTTAACCTGTAATCATTGACCAACAAGAAATATACCAAGTTCAGCAACATTTACAATCCGTGCCTCTCCAGCCATTTTCTTAAATATGGGACTATTTCGACAAAAGGAGAAAAAACAGGCCAAGAAAACAAACTTACAAATTCATAGACATCATTTCCAGCTCCACTGGTATCAGCATAACTACCATAGCAGGAGAAACAAGAGAAAAAATTTAACTTATTATGTAATAAAGAAATTCAACAAACATAAAACTAATAAACCAAAGGAAGCAAAAAGTCAATAAATCTCCTTTGCATGTATTCCAGAGCACAAACAATTATTTTAGAGGATTCTTTAGGAAACAATTATTGAGATGTGAATTTCCCTGACCATGATCTAAACTAGAATATTTGGCAGGTTAAACTTACGGAGAGAATCGTGTGCCACATAGTCAATCTGGTGTTTGTCGAGAAATTCCTTTGTTAACACCCATGGAGCATCAGAAATAACTTCATCCACCCATCTGCATCAAATATAAACAGTACAGTTCATACATTGCATTGGCATCTAAACTTGTTGTTCATTCTAATGCAAATAGTTGTGATGTTACTTTCAACAATCAGACAACACTAAGAATCATACATAAACATAGCCTTGATTCTTCCACAAGTTAGTCACTGAAACACTCAAATCTCTGTTCTAATACCTTAATTAGCAACAAGTTTTCAACTTCAACAGCTCGTGATGACAAAGTGCAATCAAATACTAATCATGATGAATTTTAGCAGGGTAAAATTTTGTTTAGAACAGATACGAACTTGCAGTGACGAAGACTCTCGTAGCGCTCTTGGTCAGTTAAAACAGTTTCCCCTTAAACTTGTGAGTAGTCTCATCATTGCAGCATCCAACAAGAAGGTAAGTGTTAGGAAACCTACATGATTCCAAGCCAACATAGTTGACATAAACTGGTAAGTAAGGAGTCAAAAAATTTCAATTACGCCAACAAAATACAGAAAATCGAAAGTACTGAAGCTGATAATACAGGAAACCCATTTGAAATTTTAGCTCAAACTGTTCAACTGAAATCAAAACCACCATTACTAGAAAACCCAATTGGAGTAATTGTTAAAAGAAGCTGAAAATTAACAAACCGAAACTTGAATGGAGTATAGTTATTACGATTTCTTGGCTTGTTCAAGAGAACGGGCATGACCATAGTGAAACAGATCATAAATTCCGTCTGCATAAACACGAACCGGACGGTTCTCTTCCGGCGGTATGTTGCCAGTCGGCTCCGTTAACGTTAACGCCATTACCAGAAAGCTTTCTCTCTCTAAGAATAAGAAAGAAGAAGCCAAAACCCAAAAGTCAGTGCTGTGTTATGTTGAAGGAGACCGCTTTAATACTGACTCCAGGCCACGAGGACTGGTAATACTAATACTAATGTATTAAGGTTAAATAAATAAATAAATAATTTTAAAAAACTAATTAAAATGACTAATATGGCCCCCCAACTAATTTCGCATAGAGCCAGCTAGTCATTCTTTTTCCATTCAACTATTTCCACCTATTTTGATAGATAAATAAATATGAAAAGTAAAACTATTTCCACCTAATAATTTGTACAGTGTACGGAATAATTATTTGGTTCGTCGGCGTGTTGAACCGAAATTGTCGCCTGTCGGCCGGGGAGGATTTTTCTTTTGGTTCATCGGCATGATGTACACGATTGACAAAATAATCCATCTAAATACCTCTGAAGCACTAGGATTTCTAATATGTTGTGGTCCCCGTCTGGAGGACGGAAATTTAAAGGAAATTTGCTCGGGATTTCCGGACGAAGTCTCGGAAAATTCGAGACGTTATGAATAATGTTTCATCTATACCCAATTTATTTCATAGAAAAATGAAAACAGACTAAAATTTTTCCTACGATTCGGATGATTTTAACCCACTTCCAATAATTAATAGCATTTTGTTATTAAATATGTTACAAAATTTATTTTAACTATGAATTCTCTTCATTATTTTGATAATTGTCTTGTTTTTTTATTTTTTTATATTCTTATTTGAAAGATAGTTAAATTAAATATTATTATTTAAATATACAAATAATTAATATTTTTATTTTTCAATAAACTTAAAAAATCAAAATATTATTTATTTAAATATGGAGGGAATATAATAATAATCTTCTCAATCCCGATCTAATTTTTTTTAATTTTGCGGTTTCGTTGTTACGAGACCCGTCCCCATCCCTACACTACATAGCTATATACTATAAATTGAGAGCTAAGTGATTGTACCTGACTTTTTTAATTTCTGTAATAAATTCTATAAATTTTCTGAAAAATAACTTGAACCTAAGATTCTCATAATCATTTAACGTACCTAAATATTTTTTACCTAATTTGTATCCATATATATTCTCTTCATGACTCAATACATATTTTTTTAATTTATTAATATATTTTAATTTAAATCAATGATAAAAATCATTTTTATTTTAGAAAAATGAAAAGTATAAAAAAAATATATTGCGGGATTGGGGGAGTATAACACATGTCCCCTTTGATTTAGTTATCAATTGCTTTGTGTTTTTAACCCAAAACAATTACGTACTCATGTCATGTCCAACTTGGATAATTTATCAATGAAATTGCTGTATTTATCATAAAAATAAATACGAAATCCTCGTGTCATTTCTAGATAAGGCAGCGAATCAATTTTTTTTCCTGGAAAAAATTGACGGTAGAGAACTGAAAGTCACTTTCGCATTGAAGACACGCTAAACCTAACAAAACATACAATGGTGGAATAAATTAATAAACCTAGAAACGGTCTATTATTATTTCCTAGCCGACTCTTCCCCTGGTTACTGAAACCGTTTATCTAAGTGGTTCATATTTTCTTTTGCTATTCAAAATGGTTCATTTACTAAATTTGAAAAGCGTCCAAATTGATAAATCGTGCCACATGTAGCGAAACATTATTATAATCAAAAGTAACTAAAAGAGAACGATAGTAAGTAATAAGATGTGCCAAAACATACGCCACCTTATTACCGTACCTCTTAACAAAAATAAAATTACAACTAGATAATTTAGCTTAGTTACAGTAGTTAGCTTCCAATCCAAGGTACTATTCATCTTCTTCTTTAAATGAAATCAATAATATCCTTTTGTCTTTCAAACTGTATTATGTCTCTATCTGTAAGGTTTTTTCTGGCAATGGTCGCTAAGAATGTTCTTTATCATGTTGAAATTGAGAATAAGGAAACAACTATACGCTTGGCCAAACACTTCGACAAAGAGATCATAAGCCAAATTTCCTTAAAGATAATAAACAAACAATGAAATGCAGGACTTGGAACAATTTCCAGCAAGAAAGAACATCTGTAGTTACATAACATAAATAGGACATTGAACAACAAAATGAAAATTCATTTGGTAATTAAGATAAACTTCAAAATCACAATCAACGTTGCAATCCCCTTGCTATGCAAATTCAAAATCGATTGTCTTCACGTTAGGAGAGCCACCATGCAAATATCGCCTCACTTGGATTGGTATCTCCAAACTTTTAGCTTCTTCACTTCTCTTCACTTGCACTTTTAGAACTTCCAGCTTGTCAAAAGGACAAGCTTCATTTTCTAATATATGGCTAAAATGAGATAGAACCTGTTGAAATGAACAACCGAAATAAGCAAAAAACGTGTCATACGACGTAAAAATACATATAAGAATTTAAGATGATGACAGAACTGAATGTGTATACGACATACCTTAATTGTGTAAGATGTGAGTCGAAGTGATTTTGCACTGCTCAACCCTTTGAAAAGATTGACAATTGACGTGCAAGATTCTGGAACTAAGAATTTATTCCTCAAGCCAATATGAACATTCTGAAGGCTTTTCGAATTCTGAAAGACCACATTCTGATTTCGAAGACAGAATTTCTCCATAGTCACTAACTTGAAAGATGCGAGTCTTGGAGCAGAAACGGTGATCAACTTTAATATTACCACTCTCCATGATTCAGAAGGGTGTAACACCGACACGTTTGACAACTTTAAGTTTACTAGATGAGGACAAGATATAAATAAGATCACCATACAAATCAAAAGAACACTCGCTGATTTCCAGGTTTTGTAGATTCTCAAAGCATGAGAACAAATCAATGGGAAGATTTGCATGCCTGTCCAGGCTCTCATCCCTATCCTGGCTAAAATTAATGTCTTCAAGTATCAATGTCGTCAAAAAAGAGAATTTTGGAGATGTGGATGCATTTTGAAAGCCACAGTTGAATATTTCAAGCCGGTAAAGGTCATAGGCATCTTCTCCTACCTGTGAACAGTCGCGTAATTCAAGATGTTCTAGACCGAGGCCGCAACCTAATAAAAAGTTGAAGAGAGGATTATCCTGTTCCCCCTCATCCTCCATATACATATGAACATAGTGGAAGATCAAAGTCTTAAGAGAGGGGAGGACGAACGGAGAATCGATCTCAGCATTAGAAACCTTGAGAGTGAGTAGAGAATCACTTGCTCTGACAAAGGGAATGTTATAAGCTTGACCATAAACATAATAGCCAATATATTGGACTTTGCAATTGATTACATGGTCTACTAGCTCAGAAGCAATAAGCCGCACGGCATTGGCACACCACTTACAAACAGATTCACTCTCAGGATCACAGGTATTAAAGCAATGCAAGAACTGAATATTCAAGGTGTGGACAGTAGAAGCCTTATGGCGTGCTAGGAATTTATCTATAAATTTTTCTAAAGAAGATGTATCGGCAAATGATTCAGGAATACGTTGAAGGCAGGAAGAAATGTCCATAAATTTCGAAATCTTTTCGACAAAACGGTAGTCTGAACTACGAGTTTGATGTCCACATAACTGAGGATATGAAGGAGAATGGCATCTGGTAAGTTGCTCATCCTGTCCAACTCATCATCATCATTAGACCGTAAAGCTTTCGTCTTTCTCATGCTTCTTTGGCTGTAAAATGGAGTCAAACCTCAAAAATAGAGTAATGCTAGATGCAAATTTCACATTAATTAATTAATCACAAAGAAAGAAAACGCTTTACATAAACTAACCTTGTCAGAGAGAGAAACGCCGTCTTTTAGTTCGTCAACCTAAGCCAGTGTTATTGAAAGATTACCGGCGGCGTATCTGGTAAGGGAAGCGCAACGAGACGATCAACGGTACCGCTAACGTTAAAGAGGGGGAAATTAATTTAGGGATTTCATCTTTAACTGAAATTGGAGGATCAGAGAGTGAAATAAATGATTTTGAGTGAAGAGAAAGAGATTATGAATTTTAGAGAGACTAAGAGTATTAGACTACTAAACAGCTGATTTGTATTATTGGAGTGAATAAAATCAGTACATATTACATGCATATTTATAGACATAGTACAAGAATGTAAACAAATGTAATGAAAGTATAAGGACCACAATAGAGGCGGTTCTATACTAGAAGGACTGGACTATAACTTTCCTAATACTGGGAGTTGATGAGTGGCAAAAGTAACCGTGCGGTCTCTGTTTCAAACGTTTCTGAACTGTTTCGTCCCTCCAAACATAAAGTTCACTTTTTGGTCCCAATGTTTACGCTTTTTAAATTGGTTAGTCCTTCGACTCTAACGGACATTAATTTTTGCCGATTTGGCACTTACAGCAATCATAGCGTGACATGTGTCACTTATATGTAAAAAAGCGCCATCTAGACTTTATTATTCCGGTTTAAGATACCCTAAACACAAATATTATAAAAACCAAACAAATCCTTAGTCATCTAACACTTTGAAATGGAAAAATCGAAATAACAAATACCTAACTTTAATTTTAATTAATCCTAATTAAAACTTAAATTACACAAATACCTAACATTTCTTTCTTTCCATTTCACGCAGCTTCTTACTTTCTCATCCCCTCTCGTCACTCTTCACCGTCTCTCAGCAGCCCCACTTCTGACGACCACCATCTCGCCGTCACTCTATTTTCTCAGCTCCCCGAGCCTCCCTCTTCAAACCCCAGCTCATCGCCGCCTCTCTCCCACCCTATACTGCCGCCTGTTCAACTCGTCACTCTCTTCCCTCCTCAACGCCGCCACTCCTCCTCTGACAACAACCGCCCATCTTCATTCTCCTTTCTCCTTTTTAATCATCTTCTTCCTTCTCTTACAAACCTCCCACTCTCCTCTGTTCGATTTAAGTTCCGAAAATGGAGATTTCGATTTCTCCTTCAACAAGGAATGACCTTTGAAGAATAAGCAATTTTTTCCTTCAAATCTTCAATCGGAGCAATTTGCATTTGAAGAACAAGTTGTTGTCGTTACCTCTGTTGATTTCGTCATCGCACGGTGGGGAGAACTCGAGATTCTATTATGTGCGGTCATCATCGTCTTCGTCGAATCCAGATGAGAGTGATTGTGAAGTCAAAATATATGTTTCGCTAATCGAAATCTGAACCCATTTTTACATTCCTTCTGTTTAATTTTTAGTATTACGAGCTCCCCATCTAGTCCCTTGCTTTCAAATTCTTCAATCAAAAAGGTACTTATTTGATTTGGATTTTTGTTACTCATTATAATTAATTTTCTTTTGTGTAATTTGTTTGTGGATGGAAGGTTGAAAGGGAGTTCATTTTGTGCAATGATCCATTGTCTAGAACTGTAGAGGTGGAGGAGTTTTAATTGGGTTTTATAATTTTGGGTTCCAGTGTTAGTGAGTAAGGATTTGTTTGGATTTTGTAATATTTGTGTTAAGGATATCTTAAACCGAAATAACAAAGTCTAGGTGCCGCCTTTTCACACGTGACACGTGTCACGTTATGATTGGTTCTAAATGCTAAATCGACAAAAATTAACGTCCGTTAGGATCGAGGGACTAACGAGTTTAAAAAAACATAAATATTGAGATCAAAAATAAACTTTATGTTTATAGGGATAAAACAGTTCAGAAACGTTTTCAACAAGAACCAAACGATTACTTTTGACATTGATAAGTCAAGCAAGCAGAAGAAGTAGAGAGACGTTAGTTTTATATAATTACATATTGACAAAAGTAGTTTAGAAAACGTTTCAGTTTGACACTAAACGTTAAAATATTTTTAATTGGGTCCGAAATTTCAAGCTTTAATATTTACTCCATCCGATCCAGTGTCGCATGTCTAACGTATGATTGGCTAGAGTGTGACCTAGGTATCATATTGATGAAGTTAACGACAGACTGTGGCTAGAGAGTATGACTAGGTTTCTCTCAAAAGAGAGAGTATGACTAGGTTAACGACCGAGGGTGGTTAACGAGTGTGCCTAGATTGTTAACAGCCGAGGGTGGTTAGAGAGTGCGACTAGGTGTGACATCGACAAAATTACCGATCAATGGATATACATGACTAGTATCGGATAAACGTCAGATTTACAAGGTAAACGGAAAATCATGAGGAAGAAAGAGTATATCTGATAAAACATGACGGATTTCTTAATTATCTTGTTCTTTTAGTAGCGATCTATTAACTTGGTCTGTTTCATTTTCATAAGATTAGTTTCTTTTCTTTTTCGAAAGGGAGATTAGTTTCTTTCAAAACTCAGTAAATATTTGGTAAACGCTATATATAATAAGAAAAATGATTTCTTTCAACCTGAAGAATGCTTTCCAAAAGGTCAATAGAATTCCATCGAAACATTCATAAGTGTTGTAGGACATTGTAACTTTAGTACATGTAAAAAGACCAGAATCAACCAACATATACATACATGGATCGAGAAAACCTGATTTACTAAGGAAATGAAAATCATGAATGGCTCAAGAGAGCAACGTATCCTGCTTGCCGAATGTTGTGTCTTTACGTTTTGGGGCAGGGGCAGGCAACTTTGATTTTATCCACTCTGGACAACTGTCTAGCCATAGACCTTCACCAGAATCTTTGTGCTTGAAGTCGGGGTATTTCGGACTCATCTACAAATTACAGAAGTACAAGACATCAAGATTTGTGTGACTCTGCCATCAACGAGAGCCAGAGAGAGAGAGAGAGAGAACGGATTTACCTTGTCGAGTCTATTGTCCCACCATTTTCCTGGATTGTCTATCACGTCTTTCCATAATTCCTTGCCTAATCAGTAATCAGAGCAAAAACAGAGCTAAACTAATCAAACCTAATCGTTAGGAAACTTGGAGGAATCTGTAAAACAAAAGGCACAACATGCAACCAAGACTAGGCCTATCTCCAATATGCAAAATGGGACAAAATTTAACAAAATATCTTAACAAGCATAAAAGTTAGTTCACACCTTTCTGCATCTTTGCTTGCTTGGATTTATCAAAACTGTTCAGCACCTTTGTCTCATTTGATGTATCTATGTGAGGAACCTCAGTCTCTTTAAGTTTTGATAAAGCCAATGTGGTGCACCGTTAAGCCAAAGGGCAGTAGCTTTAACCTTGTGCTTAAAATCTGGGGTGTTTTGGGTTGACCTGGAAAATATTAACAGAAATATAAGCAGCAATGTCAAAAGAAGATAGAAGAGTTCACCGGGATAAGTGATCACCGATCCATCGCGCTTAGCAGAACGATAATCCCGCCACATATTAGGATTCTCAAGGACGTCGCTCCAAATATCTGAATTTGCATTCCCATCTTTCTTCACAGTAGCTGAAACTGATAGCAAATCGATGATAAGAGGTAAGCTTGCAACAAGAAAAACAATATGTTTCAGTGGAACTTAAGAAGTAGTCTGCGCTTTCGTAAATGAGAAAACTATCTGTAAGAGCATAAAGCAATTATGGCTCTTCAAGATAGTCTAATGATCAAACCAATGACAGCCACTACATTACATGCTAAGTAAATAATGAACAACTTTATATTCTTCTTTGCTTCAATTTTCTTTAGGACTAAAGTACTAAACCCATGTCAACAGCAAAGTGAAGTGGACAAACAGAAAAGTGAAAGTGACAAACAAAAAAGTGAAGTTGAGAAACATTAAAAGCCTTCTTCTTCTTTTTTACCGGAATGCTTCAAGATCCCTTCTTCCTGTTCAAAAGTTACAGGATTTTCCTTCTTCCATGAAGATGATTCCACAAAGTTGACACTATCCGCCATAACCTAACAAATTTGATCCCCAGATGTTAGACTGAAACAGACGCATGAATTCTAAAAGCCAGAACAGAAAAAAAAAGAAAAAGAAAACTAGGCTCATAATAACAATGTGTTCTCGAACAGCTCTTTCTATCTCCAACAAAAGCTTCATTTCAATTAAGATAATTCTCCAAAATAAATTCTTTATTCATGAAGTTTTTACCTGGACATGGACATTGGCTTGACCAAGACTTTTATTGAAAGGTGGCGGGTCCTCGTGTACAGCAGCCAATTTCCCAGTCACATAAACACGATCATTTTCTTTAAGATGGAAAAAGGCACGTCGACCCAAATCACCTTCGAAAAGTACTGGGATCCTTGAAAACACAAGAAGTGACTTAAATAAACATGGGGACAAACAAAACCAATGCATGGAAAGGCTAACTCACTATAAAGTTTGGAAATTAAATCATTTCACCACAAACAATAGAATACACACCAGAGAGGGGGAGAATCAGAAGTAGCATCCTGGCTGATGATGGTTCCAGCCCAAAACTTTCCATCATCAGCAATCTCAGACTTTATTGGCATTTGAACATACCCAATAAGGTTAACTGAATTAGCAACCTTTGCCTGGTACGGAATCTCAGTAGGTCTCACACATTGATGATCCGTTGCGACATTCAACGATTGTGACGGCGGCGGTGGTGCTTCTGTCGACATTTGTGAAGTTTCCTCAGGAACTTTCTTCGTGGTGCTCACTCTGGCTGTCCTAGTCGATTTCTGATTTGAAGCAGTGGAATACGGCTGAGAAACACAAGACAAACGTAACACCAACATCAGTTCCCTTGTTGGCTGTGAAGATGCAATCTGCATCAGTGCACGACAAATTGGATTCATTCTGGAACCTCTTTCGATACACTGAAGAACACTGAAGAAACAAATAAATGAAATTAATAAAATCAAGAACCTTTTCAAGGAAATTACGTTTCTGTTTGCATAATCAGTATAATATCGTGCTTCTTCACAATCTAGCTATACCACCAGCATCAACTTAGAAACTCAGTCTAATATACAAAATGAAATTTAACAACAGAAAGGTAAAACTTAATTCTTTCATAAAAATGAGCTCAAAACACAGACCGACTTACCAGGTGAAACGATCGTCGGACCCCAAATTGGTTTTTGATTCAAAAGCAGCTGAGAAGTTTGCAGGGTTTAGGGTTTAACAAATTTCAAAAAGTTTTGTTTTTTAACTTTGTTTTCTCGGTGTAATTCGAACAGTTTGTTTGGGTACAGTTGAGTTGAGGGGAGCTTCATAGTCAAAGTTCATACGCATGGCTTCATATGGGCTTACTGCTTTTATATTGGGCCCTGTTTATTCACTATTTCCAAAAGTTGAATCGAAATGAACAATGCAAGAAAAAATAAGAAATGTCAGAAGTGGGATTTGAACCCACGCCCTCTCACGAGGACCAGAACTTGAGTCTGGCGCCTTAGACCACTCGGCCATCCTGACTTTTGTTCTTTATTAACAATGAACTTAAATTTATAGCCAAATTTATTAGTTCTAGTATTTCGTCCTCCACTGATAATTTAAAGTCTTTTGTTACAAACTTTAACTCTGCACTTTTGATTATTTATGTACAGTAATTGCCTCGCTCATTCGATTGCGATTTTTCGAACGAATGATAGCATGGAAGATTTCTACCCTCTATCTATATGTATGATGGTGCCAATCTTCCTTAGTAATGAAAAGCTCCCATATGTTTATCAAAAAAAATGCTTCTCATAAACAAAGAAAAGTTGGTTCAGTTAGACATAACACCAAACCATCGACCTCAACCATAAAATGATCACCTGCTACATTGCTTAATTTGCCCTTCAACGCAAGGAAAGCCAAACCCTTTGATTTTGACATCATTTTTTTTTTTAAATTTTCTCTTGCATTCAAAAAAATCTTAGGAAATATATGTAGATTAATTAGGAGTACTTTAATATTGGATTTTAAATCGATTCACGTACTTCTCATTCCTTAAGGTGTGTTCATCATGCGTGTTTAGAATAAGAGAGAATATTTTTTTTGATAAAAAATAAGAGGGAACATGTTTAAAAGATATCGTGAACATTCAATACAAGTTTTTTAATAGAGCTTTTTAACGATTTTTTTTCTGCCATATTGACGAAATCTAAGTAGGAAGAGAAAGGATCAAGAAACTCATCAACTAAAAAACCCATATATTCCAATGCATTAATATTCAATAGGATTTCTTATATCTTTTTAATATAACAAATTATTTATTTAAAGTTAACAATATTATTTAAAAATAAATAAATATATGAGAGATAATGAATTGACCAATAAAATAAAATAGCATATAAAAAACTCACTTGTAATCATTTGAAAAATAAAAAATTCTTCCAATTTATTTCAATATATATAAATTTTTTTTATTTTTTATATGTCATATAACAAACTTGCAAGAAATTTACATTGGAGCCGGTGTTAGAGACATGTACATGCATTTTTCCGTTTGCTTTAATTTCAAGGAATTTAGTTGGAAAGCTTTCCTCTTGTCTGTGTAAGTTTGTTTTGAACTGAAAAAAAAAATGTTGTTGTCAGTCAATTCTTATTATTTGGTTGCTCCCTAACCGACTCTCATGTATTTTTCTAAAGTAAAACATATATGATATCCATTATGTACTGTGAGTCTGTGAGAGTAATCCGAACATAGAAATTGTATAGAAGAAAGCAAAAATAAAACAATATATATTGTACTCCATACATGATTAAATTTAATAAACCTTTTCACTTAAAAAAAAAAATGTACTTAAGTCGATAGTATTCCAAATAAGTCCACAATTGGTTGTTTACCATGAAAGCTGGTTTGGTTGAGTTGGGTGGAGGGATTTGGAAATTACGTAAATCATATTTGTCTATTTCCTCATCTATGTATTAAGTGGATTTTAGGAATGTCAATATCTAGTGCTTGGGACTGCAATGTACTCTTTTGGTGGAACAAGATCGGATAATGTATGTGACGAATAATAATTGCAATCTAAAGTATAAATGAAATAAAAAAATGAAAAGATTTTTTTCCCCAATTTATTTTGAAAAATTTTTATCTAAAGACAACACTTATTCTTAGATTAAATGCCAACATTATAATCTATCCGTAAGTATCTTTATTTAAATCGCATCTATTGTCAATCAGGATGGTAATGTCCTGATCTAAACAGTTCAACATTTATTTTTTTACGAGATTAATGGTTCGAGTCCTAAAAATGAATATCGAAAATTTATGGATAAATTGTACTAAAAAATTAAATTAAAAAAAAACAATGCATCCTACTTTTCTAGTATGCTATAGCAAAATGATTTTTAGACCGACTCCAATAAAAAAGTGGACATGGTATACTTATATATCATACAAGATGAAGCACATGCGAGTTGGTTTAATTGCCAATATCCCTAGAAGGGAAGATAGTTATTATAAAAAGAAAAATGAAAGATAATTTTTGTATTTCAGTTCAATGTAAAATATTAATTTCGATTTGTAATTATAAAAAGTCAACAATTTATTAATCCAAATTAATTTGTTATTATAGACTTTATCGATCTAAATTAATAAAATCGAATTACTTAAAAAAAAAGTTTAATGTTCTCTCTTTTTCAATTTGCCTTTTAGCTATTTCTTTTTTACCAAAACTTTTTTGGCATTTTATCAATTTTTGATATATAGTGGATAGAGTGTCACATTTCCAATAGCCTTTACTCCAAAACCATAAAGGTAGCTTATACGCATCCATTTCCCTTTACTTTACTTTATTTTATTTTATTTATACTCCTAAAATAAAAAGGCCAGTAGTATACCCAGAAAATATTCAGAAATTTCGTAATTTTAGATGAATGATTTCATTATATCATTTTTAAAATAACATAATATTAATATCATTTTCCGTGACCAAATTTTATCTACTTGTATTTTTTTTTTTCGAATTACAGTACATATTTTATTTCAATTAGCACTCATCATATTGGATAGGAGGTATTTAAAAAATAATTATTGGACAGGATAAACGGGCCCTACATGCCATGGTGGCCTGTACTATAATGAATGTAGTACATCAAAAAGTACCAGCGGCCGGAGTTTCCAAAGAAAGTACAAAACGACACAGTATTCATTTACAATACCCCTAAATAATAAGGACAAAATAGTCATTCAACAACCTCCACCGCCACCCTCTCTGGTTGCAAAATCGTTGTCTCCTCCACCATCTCCATTGATCTCCCTCTCTCTCAAACACTCAAACCTCCCTTTATAAAATGTATTTAAAATTAGAACTAAAGAGATACTAACGATAATACATTTCTCTTTTGATTTGAAGCTTCCATCACACCCAAAATGGCGCCGGGTATCCGTGACCTGCAGCTGACCAAGTTGTCCGCCAGTGGTCGAAAACCCCTCGCCGCCGACGAAGACGATTCCGACAACATGGAAGATGTTGCTCTTTTGTCTCATCAAGATAGAAATGATTACGATGATGATGATGATCATTCATACAGAGTTGAGCTTGATGACTTGAATATGAACGGTTTGAGGAAAATTCAGGTCAGAGTCACAGGAATGACGTGTGCTGCTTGTTCGAATTCCGTTGAAGGAGCTCTTAGGAGCAAAAATGGTGTTCTAAAGGCCTCTGTTGCTCTGTTACAGAACCGAGCTGATGTCGTTTTTGATCCTACTCTACTCAAGGTTGGTACCTTCTGGCCTAATTTTGGTTTTTGTCGATCATGTTGTGGCCTTGATCAGTTTTTCCCTCTTATTTCCATTAATCTTTTGTTGGGTTGACAAATGAATTGCTATTGCGTTCTAGTTGAGCATTGTGTTTATTTTGTTTCTTCTTCTCGTTTGGGTGCGATTGAGAATCTGTATCGTGATCCATGGTCATTGATGGTGTCGGCCTCTGGTCTTCCAAGTATTAATCATTTCCGCTTACAATGAGCTACTTTGTGTGCAAATATATCATATTCATAAGACATTGTTTTTTTTTATTCTGGGTTGTAATCTACATTGTTTCAGCTTTTTATAGCTGAGTCCGAATATTTAGAATTTACTTCTTTAATTGTGGGTTTCACACTCTAGATTCATCATGGCTGTGTGGGTTTTCTTGGTATTTTGAGCTAGTGATTCCGCAATTCCTATTAATAATGAGATGCTTTGCATAGTTGTTGGCAAATAATCATGGTCTTGAGTAAGGTTAAAATAAAATTATCATGTGTTATGCCTGTTAGTGTGGATTCTATGATTATGGGTGTACTCTATCAAGTTGAAAAAGCCTTTATTGGATTACTGTTGGTTTTGGTCTGCTCATGAAGTTAACAATGATCAGTATTAGGGTAAAGTTATTCATTAGTGCTGTGTGCTCCTTTTCCAATATTGCTGATGTAGTGATGTGGATTTGATTCATTGATATTCTCTTTCATTCTGATGTTTTTACTCTAATTAATAATTACTAGTTCATAATGTTTAGGATCATAACCTCAAAAGTTTATCCATAAAAGAGAGAAATTTCAGTTAGTTCAGCTCAGGAATGGCGGTGAAAAGTTTCAGTTGTGTGTGTTGAATTTGGTGGATGAGGTCTTTTGTTGTAATTGTTCACTTCACTTTCTGTTTTACAAATACTTTTGCAATCATAATACACTTTATTCTCTAGTGTGAAAGATTGGCAATTTTCATATCTTCTAGGGTCCTTACGACTATTTTGAATCACAGGAAGAGGATATCAAAGAATGCAATTGAAGATGCAGGATTTGATGCAGAAGTTCTTGGAGAACCCAGTATGCGAGGAACAAAATCAAATGAAACTCTAGTAGGCCAGTTTTCAATAGGGGGTATGACATGTGCAGCATGCGTGAATTCGGTTGAGGGTATCTTAAAAGACCTTCCTGGTGTCAAAAGGGCAGTAGTTGCATTGGCTACTTCATTAGGAGAAGTAGAATATTATCCTACAGTGACTAGTAAAGATGACATAGTCACTGCAATTGAAGATGCTGGTTTGAAGCTTCACTTGTACAGAGCAGTCAGCAAGACAAAATTTTCTTGGGGGTATCTGGGATATATAGCGAAATGGATGCTTTGCTTCTTGAAGGAATACTTAGCAACATAAATGGGGTGAGGCAATTTTGTTTGGACCGAGTATCAGGGAAGTTGGATATTCTTTTTGATCCAGAAGTTCTCATTTCCAGATCATTGGTTGATGAGATTGAAAAAAGAGGCGAAGGAAAGTTCAAGACACATGTTATGAACCAGTATTCTAGAATGACTTCTAAAGATACTGAAGAAAGCTCAAGTATGTTCCGTCTATTCACTTCTAGTCTTTCTTTAAGTGTGAGTAGTCTCTCTCTCCTCCTCGTTCATATCAGAATATGCTTTTGGGATTAATTGCTTTTTTCGCCTTTTCGTATTTTCTTTCTTGTGTGTGCCCCACTTCTTTCTTTTCAACGCACAAAAAATGTCTTGAAAAATTTTCTTTGAAGCATGGCATGCCATTTTCTTTTCTTGTGCTTATATAACATTTAAGACAGACAGAATCATAAGTAACCAACTCCTTGAGAATTTTACTACAATTACAATACAAATAAATTACTGCTTTTCTACTTATCTAAGTCTCTCTACAACAATCTTCAGTCTCTCTTTTTTGGTTCCTCCTCTTACTTAATTGAATTGGTCCAGATTCCTGTCTTCTTCATACAAGTAGTTTGCCCTCGGATACCACTCTTGTATTCCCTCCTACTATGGCGTTGTGGGCCTTTCTTGATGGGTGATTGGTTGAAATGGGCATTGGTGAGTGTTGTTCAATTTGTTATTGGAAAACGTTTCTATGTTGGAGCTGGCAGAGCTCTTCGAAATTGCTCAAGTAACATGGATGTTTTGGTTGCCTTGGGAACTTCAGCATCGTATTTTTACTCAGTATGTGCATTATTATATGGTGCAGTCACTGGGTTTTGGTCTCCTACATACTTTGAAACAAGTGCTATGCTTATAACATTTGTATTACTGGGGAAGTATTTGGAGTGTCTTGCAAAGGGAAAAACATCTGATGCCATCAAGAAATTAGTTGAACTTGCTCCAGCAACGGCAATCTTGGTCATCAAAGACAAAGGTAAAATTACCAACTCACTCTGGTCTTTCTCATCTTATGTTAATGCGTTAATTTCTTTGATGATGCTCCAATTATGATTTTCTAGGCGGGAAGGTTATCGTTGAAAAAGAAATAGATGCACTGCTAATTCATGCTGGGGACACATTAAAAGTTATTCCTGGAGCAAAGCTTCCTGCTGATGGCGTGGTTGTATGGGGCTCAAGTTATGTTAATGAGAGCATGGTAACAGGTGAATCCATTCCTGTTTTGAAAGAGGCTGATTCACTTGTTATTGGAGGTACAATAAATTTACATGGCGCCCTTCACATTCAGGCCACAAAAGTAGGTTCTGATGCTGTTTTGAGCCAGATAATTAGTTTGGTTGAGACGGCCCAGATGTCTAAAGCTCCAATTCAGAAATTCGCTGATTTTGTGAGTAAATTATATACAATTTAACTTTCATAATGCTTACATGTCAGTTATCTATATTCTGATTTATTTATTTATTTATTCTTTCTTGACATGCAGGCTGCAAGCATTTTTGTTCCTACCGTTGTATGTTTGTCATTGTTGACATTACTTGGATGGTAAGTTGGCACTATTTTGTTAGTCATGGCAATTAATAGATTGGATAAATAAAATTTATCATCTCCTAGCCTGATTTCATCGTGGTATGTTTGTTGGATTTCTATAGGTATATTGGTGGAATTGCTGGTGCATACCCAAAGGAATGGCTACCAGAAAATGGGAACTACTTTGTTTTCGCTCTGATGTTTTCGATTTCGGTAGTTGTGATTGCATGTCCATGTGCTCTTGGATTGGCTACACCAACTGCTGTCATGGTTGCAACTGGGGTTGGGGCTAGCAACGGTGTCCTGATAAAAGGTGGGGATGCTCTGGAACGGGCTCATAAAGTCAAATATGTGATATTTGATAAAACAGGCACCCTAACCCAAGGAAAGGCCACCGTTACAACTGCAAATGTTTTCGGTGGAATGGATCGAGGGGAGTTCCTTATTCTGGTGGCTTCTGCAGAGGTACTGATTTTGCTACTCTTTTAACTCTAAAAGCCACTAGCAAGCACTAGCTTATCTTGTTCACTTATATTATTACGTTTTAGATTATATAATACTCTAAAAACAGATCGGTAGGTAAAATTTTCCCCTTTCCCGTGTTACAGGCCAGCAGTGAACACCCATTAGGAAAAGCAGTTTTGGATTATGCTCGACATTTCCACTTCTTTGATCAGCCATCACCAAAGAAAAATGCACAAGGCGAGAAAGAGGTTTCTGGATGGTTGCTTGATGTGGCTGACTTCACTGCTCTTCCAGGAAGGGGTATCCAGTGCTTTATAAAGAGGAAACGAATATTGGTAAGTTTTGTTGCATGTAGTTTGGTTCTGTAACCCTTTCAGCTTCAGAAATGAGATCTTTTGTTTATTTGGCGGGTTTATTTCATAAACAGGTTGGTAATCGTAGGCTGCTGACTGAAAGTGGAATCACAATTCCCGAAGATATAGAGAAGTTTGTTGTAGAGCTGGAAGAAAGCGCAAAAACTGGCATCCTTGTTGCTCAGGATGATGACATAATTGGTGTTATGGGGATTGCCGACCCATTGAAAAGAGAAGCCGCAGTGGTCATAGAAGGTCTTCAGAAAATGAATGTCACACCAGTGATGGTCACTGGAGATAACAGAAGGACTGCTCAGGCAGTTGCTAATGAGGTCTGTAATTTCTGTCTGTTACTAATAAATCTTGAGTTTGTTTGTTTGTATTTTATCCAAAGCTAAAATTTCTTTGTTTGGGGCTAGCTCGGCATTCGCGATGTGAGAGCAGAGGTAATGCCGGCAGAAAAAGCCGAAGCCGTCCGCTCATTTCAGAAAGACGGAAGCATTGTTGCCATGGTGGGTGACGGCATCAATGACTCACCCGGACTAGCTGCTGCCGATGTCGGCATGGCAATTGGCGCAGGAACAGATATTGCAATAGAAGCTGCTGATTATGTATTGATGAGGAATAATTTGGAAGATGTAATCACAGCCATCGATCTGTCGAGGAAGACTTTCTCTCGTATCCGATGGAATTATATATTTGCCATGGTCTACAACGTAATTGCTATCCCAGTGGCTGCCGGGTTTTTCTTCCCTTCGCTCGGGATTATGTTGCCTCCGTGGGTGGCCGGTGCATGCATGGCGCTATCTTCTGTAAGTGTCGTGTGCTCTTCCTTGCTTCTAAGGAGATATAAAAGACCCAGACTCACCACCTTGTTACAAATAACTGTAGATTAACCAACCCTTCATAGTATCCGAAAATTTTGTGTCAACATCTTAATTTTCTGTTTTATTTTTTATACACAAATGAGTTGGGGGTGTAAATTTCCACCCCGTTCAATGTACATATGTACTTCTTGTATAATATATTCCCATTTGTTTCATAATCAAGTTTACATAAGTGTATCTCTCCGTTCTATCATTCCGTAAGTTCATCATCTTTATTCAACTATGTTTCTAGTATTCAAGCCATTGGATCTTTATTCAACTATGTCTCTAGTATTCGAGCCATTGGAGTTGCTTGATCGAGGTGTTTGACGGCATGTGGCCAAGACGAGCCTTTGGACATTGTTCAGAATCTTGATGTTGAACTAAAAGCTTTATCAGACAGGGTCAAGTACAGTTCAAGATTAAAAAAAAAAAAGGTTAAAACTTGCAAAGATGGACTGTCTCTGTGTCAATAGTTGATAACTAAGCTGTTAAGTTTAATACCTCATTGGGGGTGAATCTGGTATGCTGCAAGTTTTTCAAGCTAAGGCAAATTGACAAACAAAATAAAAGTTATAATCTGTGATCCAGAAGGACTACATAAATTTGTATTTAGAAGATCGACCCCAAACATTCAAAATCTATCCCAAATTTAGATAGGAAATGGGTCGACAAGTAGATATAGAGCACGGATTATTTTCTCAAAAAATAAAATAAAAATGATGCTATTGGTCCATCTATGATATTCAAGAAACTCGTCAAGTACACATCAACATTCCTTGTAAAAAAAATAATAAAAAAAAATATTAAGCAGCTCCTGCAAGCTCGAGCTGTTTGATATGCGTGATCTGCTTTCCAGGGTTCAAGCCCTTTGGGCAAGCACGTGCACAGTTCAAGATTGTATGGCAACGGTATAGTTTGAATTCATCATTTATTGCATCCAATCGCTCCTTGGTAAATTCATCACGGCTATCACTAATCCACCTGCGGAGTATTGCAAGAAGAGAATTGAATGAATACAATTTATCTACAAAAATGCACACATTTTGCAATTGCCATGGATACAGAAATTTGGCATTTTGCAAGTGTTTCGAAGAACTTCTATGCGGTAGCCGGTAGCTGTTAAGCTGATTATGGATCCTGAATTTTATAACACCAAAATCTCTAATTTACTTCAACATCAAGGCATGTCTAAAGGAATATGCATTCAAGTTCACGCATGTATTCCGTGCTATGATTTCACAAACACTAAACAAAAACGAGAACATGAAGTCTAAATCCAACACAAATGTTCAAGCTAAGGTTTCAAAAATGTAAAAAGCAATTTCAAATCCATTTCCGACAGAAGGAATTAAACAGTTCCACATTATCTGCACACCAGAGACGATCAATTAGCACAACAAATTCACATATCAAGCCAGCGAAAATCGAATAGGACGTAATATTTACCTATTGGCATGGAGCAAAGCAGCAGGACCCAGATAAGATTCAGGATTCCACCAGTAACTGGGGCAAGAAGTACTACAACAAGCACAAAGAATACACTCGTACATCCCATCAAGCTTGGCACGATCCTTCTTACTCTGCGGAATCTCCTTTCCAGCCGTCGGTGGAGGACTCTTCCTCTTCAACCATGGCTCAATGCTCTTATACTGGTTATAAAAATTGGTCATGTCCACAACCAAATCCTTAATCACGAACATGTGAGGCAATGGCGTGATCGTAGATTCATCTTTTCCTGATGGGATCTTCGTGAGGCAAGCGAGTCCATTGCAGCCGTCGATGTTCATTGCACAAGACCCGCAAATTCCTTCACGGCAAGATCGCCGGAACGTCAATGTCGGATCAATCTCGTTCTTGATCTTGATTAGCGCGTCCAGGACCATGGGCCCACACTCCTTCAAATCGATCGTGTAATCTTGGAGCTGGGGTTTCGACGGATTGTCGGGGTTCCATCGATAGATTTGGAACGTCTTTGGCTTCGCTTCCTTCTTCGGCTCGGCTGCGACTGTGGCTTGGAGACGGGAGAGAAGGAGACGTGAGTAAACGGACATGGCAAGTGAACCCGACCCGGATCGTCGAATCAACCCGGTCGCCATTTTAGTGAACTGAAGATGGAAGGAAAAAAAAAGCGTCTTTCTTAATTCGAATGTGATTGATAATGATTATTACAGGCTAGAGTTTTGTTAGTCTGCTTGTGTTTATGTATGTGGATTAACAACTGAAATGACTAAAATAGCCTTTAGAAAAATGCTTTGTTGGTTCGGCCGTTATAGGGGTATTATGGATATTTAGTTATTGGTGCAGCGTGGAGCGCTCACTCCAATATAAAATTGGTAAAATATTTGGGGAAAATTAAGTTAACCTCCCTTCCTTGGTTCATTCCATTTTGATTATTGCAGGTTGGATCCGAATTGAGACAACCAACAAAGTGCAAAGAACCCTAATTTTCGCAATTCAATATCATTGTTTGTTTTTGACTGATGGGAAAGAAGAAGAAGAGAGCGGCGTCGGAGGTTTGGTGCTATTACTGCGATCGAGAATTCGACGACGAGAAAATCCTAGTGCAGCACCAGAAAGCAAAGCACTTCAAGTGCCATGTCTGTCACAAGAAGCTCTCCACCGCTGGAGGAATGGCCATTCACGTTTTACAGGTTCACAAAGAGAACGTCACCAAGTATGTTCTTTTCTCTCTTCAAATAATCGATATTGCTATTGTTTATGATCAATCGTCTCTTTTCTTATTGACATTGCTAATGATTATTTTTATACAGGGTTCCCAATGCTAAAACAGGAAGAGACTCGACTGATATTGATATTCATGGAATGACAGGAATCCCCCCTGACGTCTGGGCTGCTCATTATGGAGAAGATGGTGAGTGAGACACTTCACGAAACTTTCACTCGCTCATTTACTTGTACTGTCACATTTGGCTCAAATTTTATGTTTTATGGTACCCGTTGCTTGGAGTTGGTGTTAGTTTTATTTCAGTCTTTATGCTGTAGCATTGAGCCATTGATTTTGGTTTATCAGAGGTTTCTGAACTTACATGATTGACTTTTTTTGCAGATGAAGAGACTCAATCGAAAGCAGCCAAAGTGGAAATTCCCCAGACTCTGCTTGGAGGTGGTGTAATGCCAAGACCATTTGTGGGTGGATATCCTCCTCAGCCGACTCTCGGAATGATGCGACCAGCGTATGTATTCTGTCCACTTTTGCATCTTAAGATACAGTTCTTGTACATATGTGGTGTTAAATTTTTTTGCTTTTTTCTTTTTGTTTGCTACTTTGCTTTATTGGGTTATCAGTATGGAGTATAGTCTACATAGACTTCTTTTGAAGGGCTCGGTATTCAAAATAGGGTCCCTGGGTCATATTCTTAATATAATGTCTTAATTATTGGTTACAGTTACGGCGGTTGGGCAGTTCCTCCTCGTCCCCAACCTTGGTACCCACAACATCCAACACTTCCAGTTCCTCCTGCTCATTTGGGATACTCGCAACAGCCACTCTTTCCGTTGCAAAGTATAAGGCCTCTGATGCCGACAGCTACTGCTCCTGGTCTCCAAACCCCACAATTAGCACCTCCTGGATCCATGCCTGCTGTTTCCGTATCTCAGCCACTATTTCCTGTCGTTAATAACGGTGTACCGCCTCAAAATACACCCTTTTCATCGGCATTGCCTTCACTGAGTATCTCGGCTAATGGACTCACAGAAGTTAAAGGTTCAGTTGATGCAGTTTCTGGCACTAACAATCCGATGGCAAACATCTACCATACTCCTGGAGTTCCAGGTTTGATTAGTCTCATTACCACTTTGCTTTTTAAGAGTTTCCTTTGTGAATGGGTTAAGCATAAGTTAAATACTATATTAATTGGTATGGGCATAATGATTCTGGTAATTGTCTGATCATTGATATTCATGGTAGGCGCTGGAGCATTCAGTTCACATTCCTATGCATCTGCTCCAAATACTGGCGGTCCTTCAATTGGACCACCACCTGTAATTGCTAACAAAGCTCCCACTACACAGCCAGGTGCGACTGAGGTGTACCTAGTTTGGGATGACGAGGCAATGTGCATGGTCAGTATACTAATCATTGCCACTCTGCTTCCCCTTTGCTCCTTTTTCTTCAGTATTTTCTATTGTTCATAAACTTTCACTCAAGGTTAATTGGTCATACTTGCAGGAGGAGAGGAGAATGTCATTACCAAAGTATCAGGTGCATGATGAATCTAGCCAGGTAAGTTACAACTACCCTTTAAATACTCGGGCTTGGTTTTTGGATCTGACCAGATGGTTAGTAACATATTCTAGATATGCTTTTTTTCCCTTTTTTTATAAATAAAAAAAAAAAAATTCATAGAGACGTATTTTATGCGTTCATTTATTTATCGTTTTGCATGAAAAGAATAGAACTAGTGAAGAATGAGCCACATGATCACATTTCCTTTCTTTACTTCTTCTAATCATTGATTGATGAGTATGCTGTCACATTTTTAAACTGCCAATCTCTGATTTCCGCGGATTGCCTGCGAGAGTATGGGCTTCAAACTGTTCAAGTAGGTATTTTACATTACTTTCGCTGTAATTACATGTTGACACCCTTGCCATGAGACTCGATGGCATCTAAAATGTAGAATTTTACCAGTTAGGAGTAAATGTACTTACTTTGTTTATTCATTCTCCCCATTTTGATTCCAAATGTGGGGTGTTGGATTGAACAAGATGATATCCAACAGATTTTTCCCCACGATTCAATTTATTTAAACAGTGAGTTCATACTTGGCCAGGTCAGCTTCTTTTGCAAGTTTTGATTTTCACAGTGGACCGAATTTAAGAAAACTATGGAACTGCCGGCCTTGGTTATCGTTTGATAATATCGTTTTTGGCTTTTGTTGCAGATGAGCTCCATTGATGCTGCCATAGACAGAAGGATATTGGAAAGCAAACTTGCTGGGCGGATGGCATTTTAGATTAACCAGTTGGAACTTGCCAGGCAGGCTGATACACATCTAGCGAAGAATGCTTCCTTGTTCCTAAAAAGATTTTCTTGTGATGTAGTTCCAGATTTTGTAATGAATTTACACTCAGATTTTGTATCAAAAGGAGTTTTATTCAAAAAAACTTCAGCGTGTGTCCAAAGTTTATATTGCGACATTTAAATTAACTGGTGAAATTTTTGGTCTTCGTTGATGAAGCGGTTTGAATCCACTGTTGCACTCTTGCAGTTGCTGCTAGGCAAGTGTAACCCGATGGAATTTCATTTTTCCTAGCTTCATTTTTCGAAGGATAGGAATCCATTAATGGAGCCACACCACCGGCTCGCCGTCTTACAAAATACACATCATTATGCTATAACCAAACTCTCCAAGTCAACTCAGTGACCCTCCATTTGTCACAATCGGGTTTTTCTCCACCATGTATCCATCACCGTTGCGAAATAACGACAATCGACGTTTGATCCCAGATGAGCCAGAACGAATCCGGGTGAGTCAAATTGATTCCGAGTTGTCGAATAGTTGTAGGCTTGAAAAGTATACAGAGTTGTAAGCTAGTTTAACGCATTCCGAGTTGCAGGGTTGTTTAGTTCATCCCGACTTGTAGGCTTGTTAAGAGAATCTATACTGAGTTGTTGACTTATTTATATTATCCCGAGTTGTAGTCTTATCTATATCCTCCCGATTCATAGCCTTGTATGAATAATTCCTAGTTGTAGGCTTGTTTCAATCATTCCGAGTTACAAGGTTGTATAGTGAATCCCGACTTTAGGCTTGTTTAGAGATTTTATACCGAGTTGTAGCCTTATTTAGATCATCATCCCGAGTGGGGCATGTAGATTTGGGTAATCCACCCGACTCGTTTACCGAGTTAATTAGAATGGTCAAATGGGCTAACTGAGTGACAAACTTATTGAATTGCCCGAGTTCTGTTTTAGATTTTATTTTTTAGGTTTAGTCGCCATAGCTTGCAGGCTGCAACAAATATCAGTCCCCGTCAGGCGTCACCTCCACCTCCACCTCCACAGAGAGAGAGAGAGAGAGAGAGCTCTGACACAGAGTCGTAATCGGAAACCAAAGAGAATAACAAGAAGACGAAGAAAAAAGGATTGAGTGTTTCAGAGGATGCCAATCAGGATGATTTAGATGAGAATCGGCGCCCGGGCGCCGGTAATAGCTCCTGTTGAAAGTGCATGGAATTTGGTCGAACTGTATGACGTGCTCATGGCTACCTTCGATGTACATAGGCATCTTAATTACCAGGTCAGTGATCTGTTGCCTATATTTGAATTTATATAGCTCTTCTGCTTCTTAACTTTCAATTTCTTCTGTTTCCTTTCATATCGAGCTGTTACAATTATGTGTTTACTATTCAATTCGTTTTCTAGAATTTTTCCACAGAGATGGAAAATATGGCTTGTTTTTCTTATTATACTATCACCGATTGATGATCCATTATTGTTTCTGCTTCATAGTGCCTGATGTGAGGGTGATTAAATTGATTAAACGAATGGGAGCAGAAGCAGACTCAAAGAAAAAGCGCATATTATGTATGAATAAGTTTGATTTAGTGGAGAAAAAGGACAATTTATTGAAGGTTGCAGAGCAATTTAAAGATCTTACCGGGTATGAAAGGTAAGGTATTCTGTTTTCGAGGAAAGTTCAGATTTTCTCATTTTGAAAGTTCAGTAGCGTCCGAGCATGTTTTGTCCATTTGTATCGTTTTCATGTTCTCTGGACTCAAAGGCTGTGAAGTAAAAGATCTCTCAAAATAGTTAATGGAGCAGGCATGTTCATATTACACCTATCTTGTCATGTATTTTAGGGTGGCATTTGTAAAACATGAGCTCTAATCTGATTTAGATTTGGAAAGTTTGTGACTATTGAAGGCCGTTCAAAAGCTCTTTACTCCATCATATCTCCCCTTAGGCTGTGAAAAGACATTGGAATGAACATCCGCTCACAATGATTGAAGTCTTGAAAAACATTTCATCGGAAGTTGTTCGAGAAAGATTGCTTGACCATTCCCATCAGGTAGAGATCTGAAATTCAAATGTTCCATTTATATGTACTGAATGTTTCATTAATTCCTAGTCAAAAGTTATACTCTCATTCTGAATGAGAATGATGAATGTTATTCATTCAGGAAATTCCTTAGGCGATTGAACACCGGCAAATAGACTACTACAAGGAGTTACGTGATGGTTCTCTCAGGATTGAGCAACATTCGATCACTCCAGTAAGATCGTTGTGGGGAAAAATGGCTCTAAAATAGGGTAAGTTGATTCAATGCCCTACGCAGCATTTGTATTTGAAGCTTAGAAGGCAAGGCAAGTATGCATTCTTTTATTCTCAGTCAAGACTGTGTACACATTTTCTTCAAAGATTGAATATGTTGTAAATATTGTAGTATAGTAAGGTGGATGTTTATCCAGTCCTAGCATGAAAGAATCATCCGGGCTTGATTTGATTTGAATGGGCTTTTGAACCAAACGCAATTTTATTTGGGCTGGGCTACTGGATCTGAGCTGATTCAAAAAAGGAAAAAAAACTTCAACGCCAGTCGATAATCAAAGAGATCGCTCGATCACTGACGATGAGTGGAACGTTGTCGCACGAACATCGTTCGATCCATTATTTCCTCTTTTCCCCAGAAAAGACTTTTGTACTATTATACTCGTATTGACTGACAGAGAGAGTCGTCGCTTGCACTCAAAGTAACGGTCGTATTATAATTATTTTCGATAACGAGTACGCATACTATATATTAGTAAAAACTGAAATGATCATAACACTACGTAGTAGCTTCTGAGAAAGAACGCATATATATTCTGTTTGTATAAATGGTTGCAACTACTGGAGTGAATAAGCACATCCAATATATAGTTTCTTTGGCTAGTTATTTTATAAGTTGAGTGTTCTAAATACATATCGATCTTGAAAAGATGAAGGTTGACCAGCTCCGTTTAGCTTCAAGCCGAGTATCCAAGTCTCATGGTTCGTCTCAAGATAAGTTCATAGTACGTATTGATCAATGATAAGACTTATTAATTTGCATGTGTTTACACAATGTGGTGGTGTATTATCCTGATTAACCATATGTATCTTTGCATGAGTGACATTTAACTTATAGTTCGAGTTCAGTACAATTCATTGTTTGACATATATTGGCCAAGAAAAATTCAGTACAATTCATTGTTTGACATATATTGGCCAAGAAAATTTTATGTGATGATATAGTTTGAAGTCGAAACGAACAATTTTCAGTTCAAGATCTTCAATTTCTACTTTGAAAACTAATTTCATCACATGCAACCTTCTTCTTTTTTTCTTGAAAGTAAGAAATGAGTTCATTACATATCCGATAGTGATATACATCAATCAAAGAGGGTGGTAATCGACTTTGCCCATTCCGTCTAAGGTTATGCAACCTTCTTTCAATGATCGTCAAGACAGAGATAGAAAATATCAAACAATTAATATCCTTGTCTTGTACATATGGGCACATTGATATATACTTATCATTTTATGTGTTGATTAAAAATAAACTATTTTTTCCTTTATATTGCCAAACAATTATACATTGCATTCTTTATATGATAGTATAAGCTTGTTTCGCATTGCTAATCGGAGAATGTTTTTTATTGTGTATACAGAAAGTGAAATCAACTAGGGAATTGAAAGCTGGGATAAAGAAACTGAAAAGAGACGTGATCAAGATTAGGGCAGACCAGGAATGTATGAAAGAAGATCAAAGAGAGATGCGAGTCAGGTTGGAAGAGATCAAAGATGATTGCAAGTATATAGAAAATGAAGTCAAAGAGATTACCAAGCTAAGTGAACGAACACAAACTCGTCTTCATCTCATCTTTCTGATTTTGGAAGCTCGTCGACAAAATGACTTCGTCAAAGCAAACATTCTAGCACGATCTCTTAGGTCCTTGTTGGCAACAACGTCGACTACCACTTGCAATGACATTCAAGAGAATAATCATACCAAGGAATAATTCACTAAGGATGAATTAGTGTTGGCACTCGATCGATAGACAATGCTAAATCATCTTATATATATATATATATATATCTCCTTATATATATTGAAATAAAGTAAGAGATATATCGTCTTCTCTGTTATAAAAGTTCGATTACTACTCATTCCTGTTGTTGTTTCGTTGAACGATGTAAGCTATTAAGTATTATGTTGTTAGTTTTATTACTTACATTAGTACATTCTCATTTGTATTTGAGGATTTTCTCCTCTGGTAGTTCGCTTTTGGACGACGTTCTCCCTCTTACGTACGGTTTTCCCACGTGGTTTCATCCGGCGGTTTGGAGATAGCTGAGATTAGCGAACTCGGCCACCTAATTAATTATTTAATAAAAAATTTCCTTTTATCAAAATAAGTAAATTTAGTAAGAATGGTTTGTGTTCTCATGTATTCATGAAAAATATCCGTGGAATAAGTTGTATGAATTTTATGTCATTGTTTCTATATTTAAGGATCAATGTTCAAATCTAGCAACAATTTATTCAATTTAGTTTCCATTTTTGTTTAAAATTCAATATCGAGAATAATATTTTTACTCTTTGATATAACCATTTCGATGATCTCTTTTTTTTTTTTTTTTTTTCCTTCTTCGTTGATATTGTTATGCTGATGAGTAAATTCGTTCAACATTTTTGCATGTTTATAAGGACTTTCGAGCGGCAACAAAGTTTAATGAGGGAGGTAATCCATGGGTCGTTCTTAAATTAGCAACGGGTTTAGTTGATGACAATACCACTTAAAAGGGCATTTTCCGACAATTTGGTAAACTAATAAGTTCCACGAATTTTATGCCGAATTTTTGTTAGAAAATGAATTATACGAATTTTATTAGAATAAGAATTTTAATTTTTTCTTAATTCATCTTCTCCCCATGCCATGCTAGATATGATTTAACAAGAAAATCAATAGAGGCTTCGTTGATTCTAGTTTTCTTTGATCGAGCTCAAACTCTACCCTGCTTCATATTTTAACATTTTGAAGCCTAAACTCTGAAATTGATCAGCGTAATCCCTAAAATCGACCCATCTGAGAATTCGTCTTTGTTCAATTTCAGAGTACATACTTGATACTTCCTCTTATTCTTGGTCCATTTTTTTAACGTCCTTCTTGACACATCACAATATATATCAGTTTGTAACAAGCACTGAAGCTTAAACTTCATTGTTGTCCAAACTCCATTCAATTCAGGTTTCGTTTTGTTTACATGCACCTGAATCTCCTCTTTGCAGCCGAAATATTGCGAATCATCAACGTCTTGAACTTTGCGATCGCAAAACATGCATTCATATTATTCCAAAATGCTTGTTTCCCTCAGTTCCAATGAAATAATTTCCTTCATCTGCATCATTACTTCTACTAATTTATTCAGGTCTAAGAATGAATTCCTAATGATCCATTTAAGAGGACACGGTACTTTCAATATTTTCCCACAAACTTGTTCAAGAAGATACCGTGCTTCACTTCACTTCACATTCTGCTCCATATTTTCTGTATAGTCTCAAGGAAATATACATTTAGATAATTTTTTTGATAACTTTAAGAGGACAAGTCCTCTTGTTCAATTTCTGAGTATTTCCTCATCTTCTTGGTCAATTGTTGAGTGTCTGGCAAGTTAATTGGAAAATAAACACAATAAATATCGGTTTGCAGTAGGGTAGACATTAATTTGATCAGTGACGAATTATAGCCCTCGAGATTAAACTACACCATGCTCCTAATTAATAATTTATATATAAAAATGAGAATACGACATGTGTACATACATTAGGTGAAAAATGCTATTTTATTTAACCAAATCGAAGGTTCCGAAATCTCTTTTACGTCAGTAAGTACTGAGGTGTCCTAGATTATCCCGGTTGGGATGTAAAATGTTCTCTGCTAATATTGGATGATATCAGAGTTTAGGGATTAAACCATTAAAAACTAAAGTAGAGCAAAATTTGAGTTATGCAGTACTCACGATCAGTTCGATCCCTAAACTCTGAAATAGTTCAACGTAGTTCATAAAATATTAAAATCGGCTCTTATCACTTATGGTAGCCTAAAAGATCTGGACTGGACTCGATTATTCTTCGTTAAATTGGGCCACCAAACGGGTCCTTTGAGAAACAAAGATACCTCAAAATTTAACTCCACCATAGTTTTCCTGGCCCAATTTACAAAGGAACAAAAAACCAAACGTCGTTACTGTTTGGTTTTAAGATAGGATAATCGAGTCCAGTCCAGATCTTTACCATCCGGGCACGTAGAATCGATTTTATGGACTACGATGTTTATCTATAGAGTTTAGGGATGAAATTGCTGAAAATAAAAGTAGAGCAGAATTTGGGCTTCGTCCGAACAAAAATTACAAAATTCTCAACGAGATTTCATGACGAAGTATCTTGGAAGGACAAGACACATTAATATCGGGTTCCATTTGGAGAATTGGGAACGGTCGCAATATTCGAGTCCTTGAAGACAAATGGGCTCTTGATATCATAATTTCAGATCAAGCAAAGTCCAGGTTAGCAGAAAGGAGCACATACTGCATTGCCCAGCTACTTGACAGAAATTCAGGTATGTGGAACATCAGTCTGCTGCAGCAAATCTTTGGCCACAACACTGCCCAGAACATTGCAACAATTCCAATCTCACCACAGCTAGATGACCTCATGGCATGGACAGGTACTAAAAACAAAGATTACACTGTCAGGAGCGGATATTTCGTTGCAGTAGAGCTGAAATCAAAACGTGACTACACTGCTCCATTCCCGGAAATTTGGAAGTTGATTTGGAACCTCCAGGTAATCCCGAAAATCAAATTATTCCTTTGGCGCATTGGACACCAAAGTATAGCAACGGGAGACACCATGCAAGCTAGAGGGATGGCATCTGACCCTTACTGTCCTGTTTGTGGCTCCGAGAGAGAAAACATGGCACATCTATTTTGGTCATGCACTTGGTCTTGTAAATTGTGGACAATATTAATGCCTGAGTTAAACTGCATGCTTTGGAAAAATGAAAATTTCTTCAGTTGGTATTTTCGAATGCATAAACTGTTGAATGTGCAATGCTGGCATTTGCTCAATGTGACTTTATGGATTATCTGAAAAAACCGCAATAATTCATTGTCAAATGGTGTTTGCACAAGTCCATCCGCATCGGCCCTTCAAGTCACTCATTTTTTCCAACTCTCGGCATCACCGAGCTCTAGTAGGGAAGCGTTTCTAGCTCCACCAGCCACAAAGTGGAAGAGGCCACCCTCTGGTTACTCAAAAGTTAACTACGACGCTGCACTTTTCCATAATTCTCGATCTTGGGGTCTAGGAGCTGTTATCAGGAATTCAAGAGGCTTATCTATCGGCTACCAGTCCAAATAGGAGACCGGCTTCATGGACATAACCTTCGCAGAATCAGCAGCCCTTCTTATGGGAGTCTTATTGGCTTAATCTTATGGTTTGACGCATGCTTTATTTGAATCGGATGCACTTTTGGTGGTTAAGGATGTAAATAGCATCGGCCCCAATTTCTTGGCCTGCAGGAATATCATAGATAGAATTAGAATATTAGCTACCACTTTTGTATCATGCGAAATTTCTTATGTCCCAAAATCCAACAATCAACTTGCTCATAGTATTGCCAATCTCAAAAGCAATGGGCAAGGTAGATTATTGTCATCCATGGAAAATTTAGCAAACCATGATTTAGGTTAATAATATTCCTCTTTGAATGTCAAAAAAAAAAAAAAGGGAATTGCGGCATAGCTCAATTTCTGCTACTTTATATTTTAACAGTTTAATCCCTAAACTCTGAAATCGTCCAAGATTTGTCCAAAACATTATACTTTCAATCAATTTGCGCCAACACAATGGCCTGTCATTAATAGTTGGGATCAAATACAAGCATTGTAACAAACATCACAGATCAATTAAAATATACAAATAGTTTTGTACAAATTCTGCATCAACTCTTTATGTAGCAACAAACAATATCCCCATGGATAATTGTTTTATTCTAGGCCATTTCCTGTACTTAACTTATCATTCACGCTTCCTCCCCTTGGGAATCCTGTTCAGGAAGCCACTCATGTTGACCCTCCGAGACTGATGTTGCATCTGGCCAATAAAGTTGTCCAAGAACCCATCCACTTGATCTTCATACTTCTCGTAGAAGACCGGTAAAGTGTGTGCTGCCACAAAACCTTCAGGGAAAAGAAAAAACACAATTCTATAGTTTTCTTTATAAACAAACAATATCAATTATAATTAAAAGGAAGCTACATAGGAAAGGAGTTATTTGATTATGCATCAAACTGTTTATAGCTTTTAGCTGGCATTTACCCATGTTCTCGAAATTGCATGAATGTGACCTTGGAGATTGTAAACTAATGGATGAAAAAGATGAAATTGAGAAAAATGTAAGATTCTGTACCTAGGTAAACGAGAGTTAAAAAGTTGCACCAGCTTCCTATCACGGCAGCAGCAAACAGGCTAGCTACAACCTGGAAAATATTTTCATCATGAATTAATCTTTCCAATAACGAGAGGAAAAGAAAGCAGGAGTGCTTTTCCCATAAAATATAATGTTTGACATTTAAGACTATTGAAATTTTTAAGCATGTCATTTCCTGAAATTAATCTAATAAATTATGCATTCTTGCAGCGACATGCAACACCACATGGATGCGGAGAAAATAGATAGATATTTAACTAGCTTTTAGAAATTACAACTTACAATACAACATCCTAGCACAGTTGAAAACCAAGACATAACAAGTCATTTTGAAACCAGGACAGGAAATAAAGGAATACTCAGGAAAAATGCTCAGATTACCAGAAGAAATTGTTTCAAGTTTCCTCCACATGCCACATCCTGAAGAAACCCCAATGCTTGGTTAAGCAGAGCACCAGCGTATTCAGCACTTTGGACAAATATCTCATCAGGAATAACCAAGCGTGGGACTTTCCTCTCTGACCTGTTCCCACAAAATTTAATTAATATAGTCACTGGGCCTGTTATGCGTTATGCCAACAAAAGAGGTCCACAAGTTTTACTTACCTGTTAATAAAGCCTGAAGCATTTACCCAAACAAACTCAGCAAGCAAGCCAAGCACCAGACCAAAGAATACAAGAGTGAGAAGATGGTAATTAAGCCACTCAAAGAGTATCCAGACAACAGTGGCGCCTGTTAAAATGCTAGCTGATATCTTCTTGTTCCTCCACAACAAAACATCGGCAGCTACAAGATTTTGACAAGCAAAAGGTTACTTGGAGAGTAATATAAGATTAGGATTGCACCAAAATCCACAAATGAACCTACATTTTCCACCCCCCAAAAGATTGTGAACAGGCCTCTTCTGTCCGAACAGCCGATTGAAGCGGGTACTTGCTGAATTATCTTGCTCAAAGAATGACCCAGATTTCTGCTTTGGCATGTTCTCAGCAAGTGTTTCGACAAGGTTGCTTGGAACATTCTCAGCAATGGATCCAACAAGATTGTTGAGAAAGTTCTCGGCTGTTACTTTCTCAGGCATTGTTCCTGTTTGGAGAAAAGGAGAAGCATTACCTCATCAAGTCAAATTCTTCCAGAAGTCAAATCTATGCTAAAAGTCTCACAGCTAAATATAGCAGCTGTGAAAGATAAACAGCAAACATACGATGAAATCGCTCATGGAATAGACTATAAAGTTAAGAACCGAAACAAAGCTACAAAGGACCGTGTAGAATCTCCCATTTCAATTTTAACTCTTATACGATTTGACAGGATTTTGGTATAAACGGTGGCTGTTGATCTATCGATATGGAGTATATAACTAGAACATTTGTTTCATTAGACAAGTAAATGATCCAGCTTATTGAAGGGCAGGCTAATAAACAACAATATCAACTAAAAAGGAAAACTTTAAACCAGCTGATCATACACCAATAATAATTAATTCAGACAATTAAATATTTATTTATCTGAGCAAATCAAGCATAATAATACTTAAAGCAATTAAAAAAGGCTGAGAGACGAACCAGATTGGAAACTACTTTGATTTTCTGAATGAAGAAATAGGAAGTCAACTGTGGAAGAAAGCAAAGAAACCCAGCATCAGAAATCAAATTCAGCAGAAGATAAATAGATTATCACAAAATTGCAGAACAAAACACCATAAAGCTTAGAGAGAGAGAGAGAGAGAGAGGTCGAAACCAAGAGAAAGTAGACAACGCAAATGCGAATGGGAGCACTGTGTGTGTGTGATGGGGTTGGTTGTTTTGAGCTAAATGCCGATTGCAAGTAGTTGCGTGAGCAGCTTTTTGATTTAATCTAATTCATTTTTTAATTATTTGAAATTGAATGAAAAATTGACCAGTAGCTATAATGCTATATATGGCTCTCTCTCTCTCTCTCTCTCTCTCTCTCTGTCTCTGTACACTGGAGCTATTGGTCTGGGAATGTTCGTACTAGATATTTTAGAAAAGAAGACGATAACAAAAAGATAAATAATAAAAAAGGATGATTGATTAATATTGACATGCACCACGTGCTTCGCCACTATCTTCGGCTCCGCTCGACTGTCTTCTAAAATAGTCTACTGAGCTCATAAATTGGGTCAGTCGAGTAAGTTGAGTCTGAAAGCCATACAAATTTGTTCAATTTTGATCAAGAGGCTTATTTTGGTCAACTTGAATATTCATGAGTCCGACAGAACTGGTTTGATTCAAATCCTCTTTTCATCGGAACATAAAATGTAAGAAAAAAAGCTTCAAAAATTCTTTAAATTAAACAAAAGTATACACTCTGCTCACAATAGTATTTCTCACTTGCATGGTTTTACAATCTCGTATATATATATATATTTCCTGTCAGCTGCTCCTCTAATAATATTTTGTGGTCAAAACTTTTTTTTTTTCGTTCTCTATGAATGAGCAGTTCAGTCTTCAAGGACAAAAGTGTGCCTACATGGCCGGAATAGCGGATATGAAATGTCAAAAGTTAGTTGGATTGGGGGGAAGTCATTAAAAGATTACGATCAAGATAGTTGGAGGGCTAATTGCTGGAGAAGTAATTTCTTCTGATTAGGGTT
Source organism: Rutidosis leptorrhynchoides (assembly GCF_046630445.1). Lineage (NCBI taxonomy): Eukaryota > Viridiplantae > Streptophyta > Magnoliopsida > Asterales > Asteraceae > Rutidosis > Rutidosis leptorrhynchoides. Next base: position 35,307 of record NW_027266774.1, read on the forward strand.
AATGATTCCTCGGCACTCGGCATCCAGTAACACCTCCGTCATGACAGCCGCTGGGTGTCCTCTTGGCTCCTCTGAGGCCCTCCTCAACATAAACACCTAAAATAATAACAATACACGGAAGAAAGCCAAAATTTAATGTTATGTTTGAGAAAAGCTTAATTTAACTGATTTAAATTTTCATATATCTATCTCTTGAATTGAAAAGGAGATGGTACCTGTCCGTCATGTCTTATTTCTAAGCTACCAGGTTGTTGTATAAAAGGTTCACCATCTATTTGGACAGGAAAAGAATTTGAAGCATGTATTTTAATGACCCTTCCTTGGGCTAGTCTTCTGGCTTGTGATAGTCCGACCTGACAAGTAATGAAAAAGAAAATTATTTAACAAGCATGCATAATCATGTCTTGTATTTTCTTAAAACTTGATCTTTTAGCAAGAAATAGACCACTAATTTGTCACCACATCACATCATGAAAGAAAGTCTCAGACCTGAAGTTTGCCAAGATGCCATGCTCCACAAACACAAACAACCTCAAGAACTTTGTCATGCATTGATTGAAGTGTGAAGTTATCCTCATGGTCATAGTCATTTTGCCAGAGATCTACACCGCCCATATAGCTACCAATGTTGAGCACAATTAAACCCTCAGAATCCTGGGGGAAAAGTAAAAAATCAATCGAAAAACGGAGTTTCAGATGTGAATACGATTAGAATCATACTATAAGATGGAATTAGCTTAGAGTGCCAGTTAGTTACCTTAGGAATCTGAACATCTTTACCATCAACTTCAAGCCACACTTGCCATGGTAGTTCGGAACAAGTTCTGTCCATGATATCTTTAGCACCTTCTTTGGCATACCGTAACTTATTCAAAAACTGCACAAAATACATTGGTCAACACCGTGACAAAGTCACAAACATAACAAAGATAACAAACATATTAAGGTACCTGATTGGAGAACTTTCCAGGATTTTCAAGCCGAGTCACATGAAATTCATATGCAACCTTTGCATCACAACCAATACCTGTAAAAGTGATATGTAATTCTGATTCTGAACAGATCCGAGAAAGAGCTAAAGAAAAAGTAATGTTAATGTACATACCCAAATAGTTCAACATGAACTTGGATCGCTCTTTTCTTTGGACACCATCCGAGTTTTCTTCTTGAATAGTTACTTTCCAACGATCCAGCATTGTAATTGCCGCATTGTCAATATCTTGCAAAAGTGTACTTAAACTTTGATTGCCCACCTTAGAGAATCCTCCTCCCCAACGCAAAACCCTTGACAAATCATTTCCAGTGCCAAGGGGGAGAACAGCAACAGGAGGAGGAGATTCAAAATTGTGTTTCTGAATTTCATCTAGGACCCAAGCAACAGTACCATCTCCACCACATACCAAAACTCTGAAGTATCGTACACTACTAAATAATTCCAAACCAACTTCAGGCCCCTGAGACGCACTCAATTCAAATATCTGCAATAAGAAAAGTATAACCCAGCCAACTTTGTTTAGTGCCATTGTTGTATCAATTTAAATAATATCATAGTAAAGATAAAAGCTCATAGCAGTGAGCCTGAATTATTACCTGAAGAGGATTTAACAACATGTTTAGCCTCCTCCGAAAATAGGGACCAAGTTGACCTCCGCTCTTGGCATTAATGAATACCAAAAGTGGCCTCGCGTCATTTGGCAGTTCAGCCAATGCATATTTCTTGACTAAATCTGTAGGGAAGGTTCCTCCTTTTTTCTGAACTAGCCCATAGTGGTTTCCCTTTAAAGAGTGTACTCCAGCACTATTCTTCAAGCTCTCAAGGTTCTTCTCGCTCCTAGATTTCTTCAGACCAGAAAATCTATTGAACATGTAATCCTGGCGAGAATTGGTAGCAGAGCCATTTTGTGATGGAGCATTAACAGAAGATCCATTTCCATTTTTACCTCGTTGACGCTTTTTTTTCACCTGTCCACGGACAGAAGAGGCTAAGATTCCCCCTGTGAGAGAACTGAACATTCCTCTGCCAGCAGTTTTGTCGTCAACTTTGACATAGAGGGGATTAAGGATGAGCCGTCTAAGAGAACCTAAATCACAAGCATCGCCTGATGCCTTCACCATTTTAGCATGACATTTCACATGTATTAAGCGCTGGCACCACAAGCAGTGCCATGTTGGAGAATTATTGATAAAAGGAACACCACACGGCTCATCACAGTGAAAACAAAACGTAGATATGTCAGCATTGTCATCCATTTTAACCCATTTTTCGGACCAATGATGGCGTACATGATCAAACCCAGCTTGGGCTACACACTTACAATCCCTGATCGCGAAATCGGAACAATACGAATGTGCAGCAGCACCACAAACAGCACAACAGTGCACAGGATTATGGGATGCATGTCTAGTACCCACGATATGGGAAGAGACGAGGGAAGTCAAACAAACACAGCAAGTTGAGGGCTGTTGGGTATAAGAATAGTCTTCCATCCATCTGTGATGGGACAGAGGAACTTTTAACTTGTTCCATACTTCCTTCTTGGCTCTGGCAGCAGCCTTAACCCAATTGAGAGAGGTTTTCTTCTCCCATTTAAGGAAGATATACGAAACAGCAACGATGCCACACAAGACAGTGATCACCCATCCAAACACAAAGGCATTAGAATTGGTCAAAAAGCTGATAAGAAACGAAATGCGTTGCTCAAACATCGTGTGAAAACGGTAAAATCGAGATTACGACGACGATACGATTTCCAATTCCGGTCCCATCTCATGGATGCTTGCTTGAAGATCACATAACAATAAACTAAGCAGAACCTGACACCATCATCATATTCAATATAAACAGAATAAGAATAAAAAATATAGAAGAAACGACGCATTTTCAATTGGATATAACAAAACTAGCTAAAATCTAAAACCATGAAATGTACAAAAATCTGGATCTCTCTGAATCAACAAAACCATCATCATCATCAACAACAAACAAAAAAGGAGATTAGAAGCTTACCGACGGAGAGAACGAGAAGCGTGTTTGTCTGTCTTGTTAATTACGATATTTGACGAAATCTAAGGGCATTCAAAAGGTAATGTATTTGTAAGATATTGATTCAGTTTGATCTTGACGAATCAAAATATAGCAATAATAAAGTATCTTCTAATAATTAATTAAATGAATCGCAATTTCATATGGAGAATTTATTATTGTCAAAAAAAAAAAAATGTCAAAAAATATGGAGAATTTATTATGTGCATTTATATACAGCGAATGAGAATCTCATTAGCCCACATCATTGGACTCCTAACCATAGCCCATTAAAAGAGAGTATTAATTTTTGATCGATTTTTTCCTATCCTTCTTTTTTAACAAAAGAGAATAAGCGTGATATTTATTTATTTTTTAAAAGACCGAATAAACGTGATAACTTTTATTTGAAATAATAAATGTTGATAATTAATAAATTCATATTCATCAATAGTCGGCAATTTAAATTCGATCCGTGGATATCCGATCCGTTGCGGATCGAATTTGATTCGGATTGAAAAGTCTGCGGATCGGATCGGATACGGATATAGAATATTATTATCCGAAAGATCCGATCCGATATATTATTATATTAATATAAATATAAATATAATAGTATTATTATTATAACAATAAATACATAGCACAATATACATAATTTATTAAATAAATTCTAATTTTTAGTGAATTTAATTAAAAGTAATGTAAAAAATAATTAAAAATTTTTAAAAATAAAAATATTTTTTAGATTTGACATTTTATAATGATTAAATTTATTTTGTTTGAAATTCAGATCGGATCGGATTTTTATTTTTTTGAGTGGATCGACTTCGGATACTAGTTGTGAATACCCGCGGATTGGATCGGATAATAGCGTCCGGATGTTTTTTCCGGATCGAATCGAAAAAATTAAGAAAATATCCGATCCGATCCGTTCTGTTGCCAATCTTAATTAATATAATATAAACTGCATTAGGCCTCCTCTACTTATTTACTTTGTTTTACATTTCTAGAAACCAAACAAAAAAAAAAATAATAAGAAACTTTCTCTTTTGATATGAAAAGTTTGATTTATAACGTAAAATTAGTAGATGATCGTGGCTAAAACTACGATATAAGAAGCTATCGTAGTCAGAGCTGGTGTCTGTCTTGATAATGCTTATGTAACAAATGGTGTTGATGTTAATGATGCCACTGACTATAAGGGACGGACGGGAGTGTGGCGTAGGAATTTGCATAAAATTTATAATAATTAATATATTATTTTCGTCTTAAAATAAATGCAAAATTTTATAAATTTAAAAAATATTAATTATATTTATTAATTATATCTTTATCAATTTTATCATTTTCATCTTTATGTATTCTCATAAATTTCACCAATTCAGTAACGGATATAAGCTATGGGCCCTACCCATTATTTTTAGAAAAATAAAATAAAATATAAAAAAATATTATATACAGATTTAAGATTTATAAAACAATATAATAATGCTTAAGCTAATATATTTTTTTAATAATTTGGTTGATTAAATTGTTGAGTATGATACATTCATTTTAAATTGTTAGCCTGATTTAAAATATATATGATTAAAAATATATAAACCTAGAATTCACGTCAAGTAAAACTATATGTCGATATATATAGACGGTTAGAGATAATTTCCTGAATGTGATGAGTCATTTGTTTGTGAGACCAATTACGATTTTCATTGAGCTGATATAATAGAAGGGAAGTATATCTTTCACAGTTTCAAGATATGGGAGGGTACTTGACTTTCAATTGTGTTAGGGTTTTGAAAGCATGTGGTAGTTGTGTAAAAAGACTTCATTGGATCCATGGAACTACCTTAGATCGTCTCCTCCGAAATATAATCCCACATGATGTGAACTTTAACGTTGGGTCCATGTTCATGGGTGGTGCTCTTGATAGACCAAACTTATATCGGGTATGACTTCATTGAGTTGGACAACCAAACAACATGTAGTCTCCGACTAAATAATCAATAATTAGTCGAGAGAAGTAAAATTGTTAAGTATAAGAATATGGAATAATATTATCTCAATTAATTTTTGATTATATTCGGTCTATGATTGTGTGTTGTTGCCGTAGTCAAACATCTCTCCTCAAAAAAGTCATATGTAGTGTGATTTTAGAATATCCGGAATGAAACACGTGGACGATGTGACAAACCTAGGGTTCATGTCAAGTAGTACTATATGTCGATGTATAGACGGTTTGAGATAATTTCATGAATGCGATGAGTCATTTTTGTGGGATCAGTTACGACTTTCATTGAGCTGATATAATAGAAGGAAAGTATATCTTTCCTAGTTTCAAGATCTCTTGAAGTTACGAGAGGGACACTTGACTTTCAATTGTGTTAGGACTTTGAAAGCATCGTGGTGGTTGTATAAGAAGACCTCATTAAATCCATGGAACTACCTTACATCGATTCCTTCAGACTATAATACCATATGATGTGAACTTTAGCGTTGAGTCCATGTCCATATGTGACGCTCTTGATAAACCAAACTTACTCCGAATATGACTTCATTGAGTGATTGGACAACCGAACAACATATAGTCTCCGACGAAATAATCAATAATTAGTTGAGAAAAGTAAAATTATTATGCATAAGAATATAGATAAAAATAAATATAATCTTTTTAGTAAAGATTAAGATATTTAAAGTTAATTATTGTTTGTTTTTGATGATTTTATTGATGTGAACGATAAAGAAGTTAGTTGAAAGTTCGTCTCTGATATTTTGAATTTGAACATCGAAATGATAGAACAACTAAAAAATAAATAGTATAAATCGAAGAATAAGGGAGATGGAAGACCAATACAGCAAATCATATTTTGATTAAAATTAATATGTTATTAAAAAAATTCAATTTTCACCAAGATCTATATCTAACACTTTGTTTTAATTTGATACTGATTTTTTTCCTCAATAACCTGGGTTTAGAACTGAAAAGGAATTGGCATGATATTCTAGTATTATCTCTTATATATTCTATACTATTTTTTGCGCTTTTTCTCTCTTATACTATAAGTTTCATATGCATGCACTTAAAAAAAATTAACTTTCTCGATTTAGTCTTCGATGTTGAAACAACCCAAAAATCAAAATATGAAATTAGGTTAGAACTTAGAAGTGAAAATTCCATGTGTTGTAAATGTTCATATTAGTTTATTTTGCCACGTGGGTATAATAGTTACAAATCTTAAATATATGATAAATAATAACGTGCGTATGTCATGCAAAAAAAAAATCACAATAAGGATGCTTAAAACTACTTTATTAACTTGAAAAAACTACTTAATTAAATTTAGGGGTGAATTGAATTTTACCCTAAAATCACTTTATTTTTTATCCTCTAGTTTCTATAACATTATTAAGTCAATATAGTTATGTATATCTCTAATTTCTTTTGATGCACGACGGTTTTGAGATTGCAAAACTAAAATAAGAGTGGCAATGGTCGTCGAGTCAGAGTTGGCGGAGTCGTACGTGGATAGCCAACCCCTGCCTTCATCTCCAATATCTACACTCTCAACGAGTATGCTCTTTTCGATTTCATGTTAGATATTTGACTTTTGCTTTAATTTTATCGGTGATAGGATAATCGAACCATGAAATGATTTTCATATATTTTGTTTCGTTTACAAATTACACATAGATAACATTATCAAGTGAAGATTGATTTTGAAGCTGGAGCATCTTAGGAATCTATGAAAGGTATAATAACAGTGCAGCTATCAACAAATCTCTGTATATCATCAAACATGTCATTTTATAAGCATTAATCATTTTTCTTATAATTTGACTTCTCATGTTATAAAAATCCCCCATTTGTAATTTATATATATAGTGAAGTATGACATGGTTTAATGTTTTAATGCTCACGAGACAAAACATTTTTTTTTTTTTATTAATTCCTATTACAAACTACCAACTCATAGAATCGAATTCAATTGGGCCAATCCCTCGTTGGCGAGACAATTTTAATTGGATAGAATGTGATGCTTTTATGAAGCAAATATTTTAATTGGATTGGTGCAATACTTTTATGCACAGTACAATTGATGATACATAACACTTTGTTCGCGACTTGTTACTATCTTGATTAGCTTCAATATCTTGAAATCTAAGGGAAACAGTTCTCTTGTGAGCTTCCAGTCGATTTCGGCCATTTTTCGAGCTAAGGAACGAGTTTTCTCAAACCTTCCTATCTCAAAGATTTAACAGTTACTTCAAAAACAAGTCTAGAAACGTGGTTGATAAAGCATAGAAATGTAAGCAATAATATATTTTTTATGTATTTCGTAACAAGATTAGGTATGAGAAAAAAGAATTCAACAGGATGAAAGGACTACATATTTCCCTTGTGTACTAGTTGCAGATCTGAAGAGTTTACCGAGTTGTAAGCTTGTTTAACTAATTCCGAGTTGCAACCTTGTTTAGTAAATCCCGACTTGTAGGATTGTTTTGGAGAATCTATACCGAGTTGTAGCCTTGTTTAAAATATACCGAGTTGTAGCGTTGTTTAAATTAACCCGAGTTTTTGTTTAAGTCATTCTGAGTTACAGCCTTGTTCAATGCTTTCTTTCTGAGATGTATTAAAGTTGTCCCGGGTTGTAGACTTATTTAAAGCATCCAGAGTTATAGGCTTGAGAGGGTTCTGTTTGTAAATTATCACATCCCGAAACTTTGCATGGCTATCTCGTAGAGTTATAGGCTTGTTAAGAAGAAAAGACATATATTAACTACTTTGGGAAATAAATAAAAGACATAAATAAAAGAAAGTTAGTTTTTTTTTTTGCGCTGTAGATTGAAGTTATATAAACATAAAAGTTTATCAAGTTACAAAAGAGTTTCCCATCCCAAATCTGAAATTTACAAAGAAGTATCCAAAGAAAGAAAAGCTCTCGTGACTTTCATTTTACAACAAGTTAAGACTTGGTTTGCTATCATACAAAAAAAAAGTACAATGTAGTATTCATCATTAGATACTCACCTACCCTCTAACACTGTAATTAGGTATTCATGTGGTGCAAATGTTTTCTGGCTGCTTGGTGTTGTTGAAGAACTACTAGTAGTATCTACCAAATCCCTTTCAGAGAAAAATCCTGGAAGCATTGGTTGGGGCAATCGGCCTTCAGTCCCCATCATCAGAACTACTTCTGCCATCGTTGGCCGATCAAGAGGACTTCGCTGCACGCATAATAAACCTATATGAATCGACCGAAACACTTCACTTAGATTGCATGTGTCCTTGATTGATTCGGAAACCAGTTCAAGTTGCCTTCCTTCACAAAATAGTCTCCATGCCTGTGTAACCAAGACTCGGTTAAACAAATCCTAGCAATAGCTTTTGAAGATGAAAAGATTTCTACAAGGGGAAAAATAAAATCAATTAGTTACATGGCCTAGAAGATTATGGCAGTGATCAGGATGATAGAAGCCTCTGTTTCTTCTCCCACTCACAATCTCTAGCACCAAAACTCCATAGCTGAACACATCGGATTTGACTGAATAGACCCCATCAAGTGCATACTCTGGAGACATATAACCGCTGCGAGCAATCATTACATGTTAAACCCGAATTTCCACTATCCATAAATGTAAGCTAACGTTTTCCAGGGGAGATGTTTAATGTACTTACTAGGTTCCTATCACTTTTTTGGTTGCTGCTTTAGTTTCCATTTCTCCAAAGCTTCTGGCAAGACCGAAATCCGAAATTTTTGGGTTCATTTCAAGATCTAATAGAATATTCTCAGTTTTTAGATCCCTATGTATGATTCTCAGCCTAGAATCTTGATGAAGGTAAAGAATCCCTCGAGCAATCCCATTGATGATGTGATAGCGTTGAGGCCATTTCAATGACATGTTTCGCTCTTCATCTGCCAAGATTTTCATTCAACAAATCTCAGATGAATATTTTCTACAATTACCTTAAAACGTTAGCAGCAGACTTACCGAAAAGGAAGAGTTCGAGACTTTTGTTAGGCATAAATTCGTAAACCAACATTTTTTCAGTGCCATTGATGCAGCATCCAAGAAGCTTTACCAAAGTCCGGTGCTGAAGCTTTGCAATGTGTGAAACTTCATTCTTGAATTCATCGAGTCCTTGTTTAGATTCTTTCGATAGCCTCTTCACAGCTATTTCTTGCCCATCCTTAAAGATACCCTACAAAATGTATAACAAACCGTAATGACGAAACTCAAGCCATATTTGTGTAGTTAAGAGGAAGTTAATCTGACTGTTACCTTATAGACAGGTCCAAAACCTCCTTCTCCAAGTTTATTTTCATAGGAAAAACCATTTGTTGCAGAAGAAAGTATGGCCAAGTCAAATAATGGCAATTCTAGATCGTAATTGTTTCCATCTTTAGGATTAGTTTTGAGAAAACCTGCAAGGATAGAATAAAGCAAATTTCTAATGAAATGCTCATTCATCAAATTTGGAATCTTTCAATATAAATAGAATGAAAATCATGAAAACAGCTAAAGATGCACCATATTTATTTCTCCAAGAAAACACAACAACGGCAATCATCAGCACGGCCACGAATAATGAAATTCCGAGTATGATCCACATTTTTTTATTGGTATTTCCATCATCAGTTGCTTCTGTAGATTAAACAAACAGCAGAATTCATTAGGATAAGTAAGAACCAAAACAATGGGGAAAAAGTCTTATCTTAGCCATCACACACAATGAAACTGAAGTAGAGTATTTGATGCGAGTAAAATGCCTAAAAATCTACTGGTGTCATAAGCTCTTACCCATATCAGAAGCAGCAATTCTCACGAAATAATCTTGGCCTGTTTCAGGGAAGGTCCTAATATCGATCAGGTCAACAAACCACTGAAGGCAACCACTTCCTTTTCCCCTTAGATCCAGATTTGAATAAGCCGTGCATGAACAGTTCTTCAAACAGAGTTTTCTACACTCCTCGAGGTTAGTGCTGTTACTAGACCAGTATTTCATTGTATCCGGAGCCTTTACCTTCTCAACCTTCTGAAATCCGTCACTGACACAATCCAGCCGAGTCTTTCTAACACACCCAGAGGTGCCATTACCAAACTCCCATTGTTGGTCATTCCTAGGTTTAAAACCATTCAAACAACTGCATAAAGGCGAATTGTCGTTTTTGCACAAACCATATGTGCCGCAAGTCCCATAAAAATCACAAGCATCCATTTGGCTTCCAACATTTTCCGTCCAAGAGCCAGTCCAGGTAAAAAGTGTTGGAGTTCCTTCAGGAAGGAGAACAATTTTTGAAATTGTGGAGTTTTTAACAGGGTTGGCAATAAGGTATACTTCATCATCATTCGTAACATATTGAAAATCAAATGAAAGTTTTGATAGAACCTCAGGAAAGCCAGTGAAGATATAACCATTCCAGGGACCAGAACGCCATCTAATACTGGAATTCCATTTGATAACCACCTGAGGAAGTGTGGAAATATCAAGTCCGTAGGTTGAATCGCCTATAGATGGATCATCCGAACTCTTCCAGGCTGAAAGGAAAATATCATGGCCTGTCTTTTTATTAACTCCAATTTTCATGCCTGGTATTAGAGTATCTCCAGGATGATCAAAGCTATGCCACAAGTAATTATCCGGGTTGTCGTCATTTTTATCTTTAAGAACGAAATTTCCCGAATTCAAGAGCTGTGCGGTCGGATTACTCACAGCCCGTCCTGACACGTTGGACGACCAAACAAAGGTGCCATTTTCATCGAGAAGATGAAGAATTCCCTCAGAGGACATTTGTAGAACACCTTGTGAACTGTTTAAGGGAAGTTTTCTGTTGGCAATCCATGGAATAGTGTCGGGCGATTGCGTGTACCACAATCCTAAGTAAAGCCAGTAGGACTAAAGAATCCAAGTTGAAAGGTGGAATCTGGTGAGGTCAAAGTGTTCCCATCTTTGAGTGGATAAGTTGTATTAATGGAGTTCCCCAGAACAGCAGATATTATTAAACTGGGTAACAACAAGGAGGCATAGCAAAACAAGGCAAAACCAGTTTTCATCTCACCTGTTTGAGAGCAGACATGGCTTTTCTATTTTTAGCAAATAATGACCCTGATAGATATGTTATGTCTTTTATATATGGGAGTGGTTGGAAAACCATCTTGTAATTGAAAAATCGTGTAATTACACGATTTGATGCGTTTTGACAAATGTGTAATTCGGGGTTGTAATTACACAGTTTTAATTTCGACATCTTCATAAAAAATTGGTATAATTATACGGTGTAATTTACACGTTTAAATTTTTTTATTATATTACTTATATTTTATGATCTAATTTTATAAATATTAACTGTACAACCAAATATAATATTTGTAATTACAACATAATTATACAATATTAACCAAACAACATTAAAAATAAATTATTTCATACCTAATTATACGGACACGTAATTACATCATAGTAATTACACAGTCGTGTAATTATAGAGTGATTTCCAAACACATCCATGATATCTTTTCAAGAGCTATTCCATATGAGGTCTTTGTGATGAAAATCAACGTCAACATAAACTTGTAGTTTTATGCTTTCTTTTTCTTGAATTTCAATTCTTGACCTTTATCAAAATATCAGTATATTTCTTCCGTCCCTAATTATTAGTCATTTTTCATTATAAAATGTATAGAAGAAATAACGAATAATTTTAAATGTATAGAAAAATGATTAATAATTAGAGACGGATGTAGTATTATTTTTTATTTTATTTGAGATATACGGATGTAGTATTAAACAACGGAGGGCCTGGATTTTTCATTTCGGACGGGATTGCTAATGTCAACCCTATAAAAAAAAGAATCACCTGACTGTGGGATGTCATTTATGACTGTATGATAGATATTTAACGAAACGAATTATGACGACGACGACAAATAATGGAGGTGGGCGGCCAAAGATGGACTAAAATGCCATCAGCCGAGAATCACGACAATCTCAAATAATGGAGTATAGTTCAAATATAGTATGGACTGCCGTACGGGTTATGCTGCTAACAAGTGCTCATCGTTCAGACTTCAGTATGATGTCATTAGAAGAAGGGCCAAACCAAACTATATACTTCGTCCCTTACATTTGAAATATTGAACCCATTTGTCCCTCACGTTATCATGCTTATTACTTAACTCCATTCCAATCCTCAGTATTCATGCTCCCAAACTCCCTTATACTTACCGCCTACCGAACAATCATTGTCTTCACATCCAAACACCCACCGTCTCTCGAAACTCTTGTCAAAATACAGAAATTATTCCCGCTTTCCGACAATGAAAGGCAGAAAAAATCTCCACCTTCCAACAAAAGCATCGCTGAACAGCGGTTTGCGATTAGAATTCAAGATATATGATATGAGGACATCCCCAATTCCTATCCTTGCCTCCTTCAGTTGCGCCGTCAGTCTAACGGCAATCTCATATCTGTAACCGCCGTCATTTGCGAAGCAATCATTTGGGTTAGATTAGATCGAATTTTTAGGTTAAACCGTATAAATGCTAGTGAACCGAGTTGATTAGGGGACGAATTGAGTGCTCAAGTTTGGAGATGGTGTTCTGGATTTTAAGAGCTCACTCGATTCGATTGTATTAAAAGGAAACAATTGAAAACAAGAGGACCATTCTGAAAATTAATAAAAACTTTTCTTCCCCCTCTAAAGTCGTTTAGTCTCTCACTCCGTTTCAGTTAATTCTATTCAGTTGATCAACTAACTTCTTCCATCTCACAACCTCCTCTTCTTCCCTAAACTCATTTCTTTATCTTGTTCGGTGAATGTGCTCAAACCTTATCCATAACCATACAATAACATAATCCATATCGGTTAAATATTGTCTAGCGTTCCCTAAACTCGTTTCTTTATGTACAACCAAATAGCGGCAGGGGTGATATCCTGTATGTAAAATGCAATGGTTAGTTTAACAAATCATAGAATATACATGGGAATAAACGTCACTGAAGTATTAACTATAATTGATGGAATTAGATCATTGATCATAGTGTTTTCATTTTCCTATGTCTCTCACTAATTGGAAGTGGGGAAGAGGTTCCGGCGCTTCAAGGCTTCCTGCCCTGACTTGTCAGTCGTCAACTTGAATTCGTCAGTAAGATATATATACATAAGAGTTGTCACTTGATTTTGTCATCTTAGAAAAAGAAAATCACATTTCTATCACGTATATATTCATTTTGAGTGTATAGCAAATCCATGCTTGATATGCCTCAACCAATTCAAACAAACAAAAAAGATTAAAATAAAATAATAATATAGTTAATAATCAATGAACATCCCTCCACTAACCTTCTGCATGATGATCTCATCAGTATATCTGCACATGAAGGAAGGAAATTAGAGTTCCTGAATGGAGCAATATAAAACCAAAAGCATGTTTAAGTTTTTGCCGTTTGGAAGTCCTTATATTATGCCTTATTAATTATTAACTTTAAATACCTGACTTAATTATTTTTAATTGCTATTAACTTTCCTAGAGAAATGCTTGACACTTTTATTATGGACGGTTTATAGTCTTTTGCGTTTCTTGATTTACTCTACAATATCTTTCTTTACTCTGATGTAAAAGGCGTTTTGGTTGGAGAAGCTAATGTTAATGTAGACGTTGAGAAGAGAGGCCGTGACCTTATTTAACAGTATTAATATGTATTAAAAAGAGTGTCAAAGTTACAAAATCAGATAGGACACACAACACTTGTTTAAATCCTGATGTGGCCGCATATAAATCACCTTGAAAGCTGAGTTGTCAAGCAAGTAGAAGTTATCTTCTACTATTATACTTTTTCCGTTTCAAAATAGATGCAAATTTTTTTAAAATTTTGTATCTATTTTGAGACGGAAATAGTATACAGTTAAAATTCTATAAATTAATAATATCAGAACCGGAAAAATTTATTAATTTAGAGAGTTAATAAATTTTAATTTATCGTAATAAGATGAATATCGACAATCTAATGAACTATCTAGGTGAAAATGAAGCATGTTCGGAGGTTCAAAGTTTAGAAGATATTGTGGGTACTATCATTGAGAACAATGCAGAGGATGACGGCGAAGATGATACGGTGTCTTTGGAGCCTGTTACGCGAAAGGAAACACTTATGGCGTCGAACACTCTTCACAATTTTATGATACAATACAAAAATACAACACCTGAACTATTGGATGCAATAAGAAAAGTTAGATATGAGCTCCAAATAGACTTGAATTTTAAAAGAAAACAGACAACTATTAAATCATATTTCAATAGAGTATAATATATTTTTTTCAATTTTTATGAATTATTAATTTATGATTTTTTTGGGACAAAATTATAAAGGAATCTTCCGAAGAATTATTATCTTATTATTTTATCGAGTTTTTCAATTTTTTACCTTGACTCAAATCGAGACCGAACAAATTTATTATTTTTGAGAATTTATTAATTTACGGAAGAGTTTCTAATAACCATAGGAATTTGTAATACTTGTGTGTGCAATCTCATTTGTTTGCCATCCAAAATCTGAATTACAAGACTTTGTCAAAACTCTGACTTCCATTCTACAAAAAGGTCAATTGCTTGTGTGCTATCATCATATTAACAAATAACAATACAGTACTATACAATGCCTAATTTTGAGTACTTCTTCACCTACCCTCTAATACTGTAATTGTATATTCAAATGTTTTTCTTGATGCTCGACATTTAAGAACTAGTAGTTTCTACCAAATCCCTTTCCGAGAAAAAACCTGGAAGTGTCGGTTGGGGCAATCGGCCTTCGGTCCCCATCATCATGACTACTTCCGCCATTGTTGGCCGATCTAGAGGACTTCGCTGGACGCATAATAGACCTATATGGATAGACCGAAACACTTCACTTAAATTGCATGTGTCCTTGATTGATTCGGAAACCAGTTCAAGTTGCCTTCCTTCACAAGCTAGTCTCCATGCCTGCATAATCAAAACTCGGCATTAGCTTTTGATGATAAAAAAATCCTATAAGAGAAAAAATAAAATCAATTACTTACATGGCCTAGAAGATTATGGTAGTGATCAGGATGATAGAACTCTCTGTTTCTTCTCCCACTCACAATCTCTAACACCAAAACTCCGTAGCTGAACACATCGGATTTGACTGAGTAAACCCCATCAAGAAAATACTCGGGAGACATGTAACCGCTGCGAGTAATCATTATACGTTAAACCCAATTTTTACTATTTATAAATATACTGTATAAGCTAACTTTTTTTCACGAGAGATATTTAATGTACTTACTATGTTCCTATCACTTTTTTCGTTGCTGCTATAGTTTCCATTTCTCCAAAGCTTCTGGCAAGACCAAAATCCGAAATTTTCGGGTTCATTTGAAGATCTAATAGAATATTCTCAGCTTTTAGGTCCCTATGTATGATTTTCAGCCTAGAATCTTGATGAAGGTAAAGAATCCCTCTAGCAATCCCATTGATGATGTGATAGCGTTGAGGCCATTTTAAAGACATGCATAGAGCTTCATCTGCTTAAATTTTCATTCACCAAATCTCGGTTGAGAAATTTCTATAAGTACTTTAGAAATTTAGCAGAAGATCTTACCAAAAAGGAAAAAGTCGAGGCTTTTGTTAGGCATAAATTCGTAAACCAACATTTTTTCAGTGCCATCAATGCAGCATCCTAGAAGCTTTACCAAATTCCGGTGTTGAAGCTTTGCGATGTGTGAAAATTCATTCTTGAATTCATCGAGTCCTTGTTCAGATTCTGTTGATAGCCTCTTAACAGCTATTTCTTGCGCATCCTTTAAGATTCCCTATTAAATGTATAACAAAAGCTTCACATGACGAAATTTAAGCCATATTTGTTTGGCTAAAAGGACTTAGATCAGAATGTTACCTTATAGACAGGTCCAAAACCACCTTCTCCAATTTTGTTCTGATAGGAAAATCCATTTGTTGCACAAGAAAGTGTGGCCATGTCAAATAATGGCAATTTTAGATCGTCATTGTTTCCATCATTAGGACTGGTTTTGGAAATTCCTGCAAGGACAATTATATAGGGTGAGTTTTTAATGAAACGCTTACTCATCGTGCATCGTTCTTCTCAAAGTTTCATCAAATTCGGAAACTTTCCATAAAAATAGAATGAAAATCATGGAAAAAGTTAAGATGCACCATAATTTCTGAAACATTTATTCCTCCAAGAAAACACAACTACAGCAATCATCAACACAGCCACAGATAACGAAATTCCGAGTATTATCGACAGTCTTGTATTGGAATTCCCATCAGCAGTTGCTTCTGTAGATAAAAAATAACAGCATGAATCCATTTGAATAAGAAAGAACCAAAACAACGGGGAAAAAGTCTATCTTTACCCATCACACTCAATGAAACTGTAGTACAATATTTGATTCTAGTATAACGAGTTGTTGTCTGAATATCTACGGATGTTGAGGCTCTTACCGATATCAGATGCAGCAATTCTGACGAAAAAATCTTGGCCTGTTTCAGGGAAGGTCCTAATATCGATCAGGTCCACAAACCATTGAAGGCAACCACTTCCCTTTCCCCTTACATCCAAATTTGAATAAGCCGTGCACGAACAGTTCTTCAAACAGAGTTTTCTACACTCCTCGAGATTCGTGCTGTTACTAGACCAGTATTTCACTGTATCCGGAGCCTTTACTTTTGACACCTTCTGAAATCTGTCACCGGCACAATTCAGCCGAGTCTTTCGAACACACCCAGATGTGCCTTTACCAAGCTCCCATTGTTGTTCGTTCCTAGGTTTAAATCCATTCAAACAACTGCACAACTGCGAATTGTCGTTTTTGCACAAACCATATGTGCCACAAGTCCCATAAAAATCACAAGCATCGGTTTGGCTTCCAACATTTTCCGTCCAAGAGCCAGTCCAGGTGAAAAGCGTTGCAGTTCCTTGAGGAAGGAGAAAAAATTTTGAAATGGTGGAGTTGTTAACAGGGTTGGCAATAAGGTATACTTCTTCATCATTCGAAATGTATTGAAAATCAAATGAAACCTTTGATAGAAACTCGGGAAAGCCAGTGAAGAGGTAACCATTCCAGGGACCAGAACGCCACCTAACACTGGAATTCAATTTCACAACCAACTGAGGAAGAGTTGAAATATCAAATCCAAAAGTATATTCACCTATAGATGGATCATCCGAACTCTTCCAGGCAGAAAGGAAAATATCATGGCCTGTTTTTTTATTAACTCCAATTTTCATGCCTGGTATCAGAGTATCTCCAGGATAATCAAAGCTCTGCCACAAGTAGTTATCCGGGTTGTCGTCATTTTTATCTTTAATCACAAAATTCCCCGAATTCAAGAGCTGTGCGATTGGATTAACCACAGCTCTGCCTGACACGTTGGACGACCAAACAAAGGTCCCATTTTCATCCACAAGATGAAGAATTCCCTCAGAGGACATTTGTAGAACTCCTTGTGAACTGTTTAAGGGAAGCTTTCTGTTGGCAATCCATGGAATGGTATCGGGCGATTGCGTGTACCACAATCCTAAGTACCTGCGAGTGGGAAAGCCAGTAGGACTAAAGAATCCAAGTTGAAAGGTGGAATCTGGTGAGGTCAGAGTGTTTCCATCTTTGAGTGGATGAGTTGTATTAATGGAGTTCCCCAGAACAGCAGATATTACTAAACTGGGTAACAACAAGGAGACATAGCAAAACAAGGTTAGTGACAAGACAAAACCAGTCGTCATTTTACCGGTTTGAGAGCAGACGACATGGCTTCCTAGTTTTAGCAAATAATCACCTGATAGTTATGCCTTATGTAAGGATTTTCAGGAGCTATTCAACGACGACTTTGTGATGAAAATCAACATTAACTTCTTCTTTTTTTTATGTCTTTTCCCTTTGAATATTGAATTTCAATTCGTGCGTTTGACCAAAATACTTGACCAGTGGAGGGGTTGGATTTTTTCATTTTGGACGTGATCGCTAATGTCAACCTTAAAAAAGAATAACCTGACTGACTATGGATATATATGACGAAGCGAATGACGACACTGATAAAAAAATTGGAGGTGGGCGGCCTTAGATGAACTAAAAAGCCAATCAGCAGACGCATCAACAATGTCAATTAATATCATGGAGTATAGTTCTAAACTTCTCATATAGGATTACTACTCCCCCTTCGATATATGATATTTCTTTGAAATTCAATATAGTATATTTTGATCTAAATCAGGTACGAAAGTCGTCGCACAATGAAAAGTTAATGTCCTCGTCATTCAGGTAGCTATATTTTAACCTTCGCCTGTGATGGTGTCATTCATAAAAGACGCGCCAAACCAAACTATATATTTCAATTTTGGTCCCCCATATTTTAAATATTAAACTTAACAAGCCTTAGTGATTGTTTATTTCGGCGTTTGTCCTCTCGCATTATCATTCATGTTGGCCGATAGTTGGTCCTTTTTGCCTAACAATGGGCAGAGATTTATATCGGAGAGAGCGACGGAGGAAGGAGATCAGAGAGAGAGATTGACAGCCAGAGTAAGTGAAATGGGAGAGAATAGTGGAGAAATTCGTTAACAAAGTCACATAAACTCGTTAACAAAGTCACGGCTTCGTTAGGCCACATCAGCGTTTATTGAAAGCATGGACCTACATTTTAAATGGATCTATAGTTTATGGGTACGTGTGTGACGTTAAATAGCTTATGCATTCATCCGTTATTTTGAGTATAATTGAAGGACCTCCATGTAATTATTCATTTTATTTGTACTGCGCATTCTTGACGTTCAACTACGTACACTACTATCTCTTTTTACATAAAAAAAAGTGACTAATAATTAGAGACGAAATATGTGATATATCACGTGTATATATATATTGGGATCATAAAGGAACTATCCATTGAAAACTAACGGATGCATCACTTCTTAACAATTATTTTGGAAACACTATTACAAGATAACTGATCAATCTTATTTAACTGGAATACTTTTTCTTTATCAAATCATCTTTGCCCATCAAGATCATCCTGATCACATGACCCTGAATGGGGGGAAAAAAATCACGTTATATAGTTAGAAATATCAATATCATGTAATGCACGTATAGGATCATGGTCCCGTATAAATCGACTGAATTGGAAAAACCAAAGGGCTACGTGTACTTTAATCGGTTTAAGCATCGATTTTGTTCAAACAGATTGATTACATTGAATACTTAGAGCAATCAGTTCCCATGCTAATCTTGAAAGGAGACTTGAATCCACACTTGGGGGGAATTTCAGCAGCATTAGAAACCTTGGCCCCTTGAAAGCTAGCGAATATCCCTTTCAAGCAGCCGCAACTTTGTTGCCGATAAGATTTGGTCTCGTCCAAACCTAGAACGTTCTTTGTCCCTTTGCAGCATTCTGGAGTAACAGAAACTAGAGAACCACCATTAATAATGTAATCTAAACACGGCGACAAACGTGACATGATTTCGGTACAAAATAAAGCGTCGGATCGGGTGATTAGGAGAGTTGCAGTGATCACCAAGGAAAGTACGAGTAGTGAAGAGTTCGGTCGAGCCATGACGAAATTGACTGGAAATTAAAGAAGAGCAAATTAGTAAGTTTAGTGTGTGTTTAAGGCCAATCGACTTTTGATATTTATAAAGTATTAAGTGTGAAAGAGAGATTGGAGTGTTGTAATCGACTGACTTTTCGATTTTGATACATTGTTATGTATATTCATGATACGGATTAGTATTTGATTAACTCTTTTATGGTAAAAAAGCAATGTATCTCTTGTCACTTGTCAGCTAATTATATTAATGATGTTTTGGATAAGATATTAATTAATGATGTTAATATTTCCCATTCAATAAGTGATCTATTATTGGAGTTATAAGTTTGTGAGTCTATATGCATGTATGTTAATGACATTTAATATTTATAAGCATAGATTCTATTTATGTTTACAATTTTTTTTTCTTTTTTAAGATTGAGTATCGTGTGATTCTTGCAGATTGAAATAGTAGATATCTTAAACGTTGTTCATGTACAAGCCGATAAGAACTACCGAAAAATACCTAAATATGTAACGATAATAATGAATTGCCACAATATAAATTCATACCACACAGAGGAAAAAATATCTACTACTACCTCTATTTCAAAGTATATGATATTTTAAATTTTTAGATTTATTCACATAAATATGTTTTAGTGAAGAACTTTAATTAAATATATGTAAATATAAATGAATTTAAAAACTTAAAATATTATGTATTTTGAGACGAAAGGAGTATTTATATAAGTTTTATTAGAATAGAAAATGATTTAAAAAAATAATCTTTTATATTTTAAAAATGATTTAAGATAAGTTAAAGTTTACGGATTACTTAAAAAAAAGTTCATGAACGATCGCGATGCGGGGTCAAATATTAGTTTCACGATTTCGGAGTAAATTTCTCGCATCCGCCAATGATTTTATAGCCGAGAAGGCAAGAAACTTTGTGCATCAGCCACCACAATCACTTTAAAGATTACGTTTTCAGGTGGAAATGTGATTCTTAATATCTCGGGTAAAAGGCGAGAACCAATTTGCTGAGATGATTCAGATGAACCGATTAATAAAAAATAAATCGGTTAAACCGTTCAATAAATTGGTTCATGTATCTTGACTTGACTCGTGATGTGACAAAAGACCCAACTGTTAATAAAAAAATTACCACGTCAGTTGTCATGTCAGCACATTTAACGGAAAGTTAAGGTCGAAGACTCGATGGCTATATTTGTTACAAGTTTAAGAATCCGAAATTTGGTGGTTAGTAAGTGAAATTAAGGGAGCGGGTGGTTAACATACTTAATGTTTAGAAACCTGTGAGAGCATTTTTCCCTTTTAAATGGATCTATGGTTTATGGATACGTGTGTGACGTTAAATAGCTTTATGCATTCATCCGTTTTTTTGGGTATAATTGAAGGACCTCCATGCAATTATTCCTTTTATTTGTACTGCGTATTCTTGACGTTCAGCTTAATTAGTAAGAGCACGTTTCAAATTCCAGAGATCGTAGACTAAGGGAGCCATCAAATTGACAACTAAGAGATGTATCATTTCTTAAATAGAATTTTGCAAACATTATTACAATTTACAAGATAACTGATCAATCTTATTTTACTGAAATATTTTTTCTTTATCGAATCATCTTTGCCCCTCAAGATCATCCTGATCTCATGACCCTGCAAAGGAAAACAATATCATGTTAGTTAGAAATATTGATATATCATGTAGATGCATGTCTAGGATGGAGTAATCAACTAAATTGGAAAAAACCGAACAGTTCATACTTTTTTTTTTATAAAAGGATAAAACCGGCTAGACAAGGTCTAACATTAATGTTGTCACAGAGAACATAGCAACAAATAGAGTTCTATGAATTCAATACAATTGATTCAGTCGGTTTAAGCGTCGATTTTGTTAAAACGGATTGATTTAGTCCATCGAATACTAACTTAGTGCAATCAGTTCCCATGCTAATCTTGAAAGGAGACTTGAATCCACACTTGGTGGGAATTTCAGCAGCATTAGAAACCTTGGCCCCTTTAAAGCTAGCGAATATCCCTTTCAAGCAGCCGCAACTTTGTTGCCGATAAGATTTGGCCTTGTCCAAACCTAGAACGTTCTTTGCCCCTTTACAGCATTCTGGAGTAACAGAAACTAGAGAACGACCATTTATAATGTAATCTAAACACGGCGATAAATGTGACATGATTTCGGTGCAAAATAAAGCGTCGGATTGGGTGATCAGAAGAGTTGCAGTGATCACGAAGGAAAGTACGAGCAGTGAAGAGTTTGGTCTAGCCATGATGAAATTGACTGGTAATTAAAGAAGAGCAAATTAGTAAGTTTAGTG
This sequence comes from Rutidosis leptorrhynchoides, assembly GCF_046630445.1. Classification (NCBI taxonomy): domain Eukaryota; kingdom Viridiplantae; phylum Streptophyta; class Magnoliopsida; order Asterales; family Asteraceae; genus Rutidosis; species Rutidosis leptorrhynchoides. The sequence continues at coordinate 57,247 of NW_027266774.1, forward strand.
TGTTTAAGGCCAATTGACTTGTGATATTTATAGAGCAATTTTTATAGAGTATTAAGTGTGAAAGGGAGATTGGAGTGTTGTAATCGATTGACTTATCGATTTTGATACATTGTTATGCATATTCATGATACGGATTAGTAATTGATTAACTCTTTTATGGTAAAAAAGCAATGTATCTCTTGTCACTTGTCAGCTTATATTAATGATGTTTTGGATCAGATATTAATTAATGATGTTAAATATTTCTCATTCAATAAGTGATCTATTACTGGAGTTATAAGTTTGTGAGTCTATATGCATGTATGTTAATGACATTTAATATTTCTAAGCATAGATTCTATTTATGATCGATCGCAACTTTTTTTTATGTTTTAGCTAGACTAGATTGAGTATCGTGTGATTCTTGAATATTGAAGTAGTAGATACCTACCAATAAATACCTAAATATGTAACGATAATAGTGAATTGCCACAATATAAATTCATACCATAGAAAGGAAAAATATCTACTGTTTAGAGTTCTATTAAAATAGAAAAGGATTGAAGATAAGAATTAAAAAAAAAAAAAAAAAAAAGTTAAAGTTCACGGATTTCTTAAAAAAAATTTCATGAACGATCCCGACGCTGGGTCAAAAATATTACTTTCGCGATTTCGGAATAAATTTCTAGCATCCGTCAATGATTTTACAGGCGAGAATATTTATGCATCAGCCACCACAATCACTTTATAGATTACGTTTTCGGATGGAAATGTTGTCAGTTTAATCATGTTTAATCAGGAGTCGATTCAGCTCGCAAAACCGATTACAGTTAAAATTTTATAAATTAATAATGTCAGGATCGGAGAAATTTATTAATTTAGAGAGTTATTAATTTATCGATAAATTAATAATTATTAATTTAAAGAGTTTTTAACCGATTCAACGTAATTCATATTTCCGTATAAACTAAGTAATTATACTGTACATATCAAACAAAAAGACGAATTAGTCTATGCCTTTTAGAATTACGTTGGAACAAACCTTGGGACTCATATTGAATCATATTTCAATAGAGTATAATATTTTTTTTTTCAATTTCTATGAATTATTAATTTATGATTTTCTTAGAACGGAAAATTATAAGGGAATCTCCCGAAAAATTATTATCTTATTATTTTATAAGTTTTTCAATTTTTTACATTGGCCCAAGTCGAGACCGGACAAATTTATTATTTTAGAGAGTTTATTAATTTACCGAGTATTAATTTAAAGAGTTTCTAATGTGACGAAAACTTGACGGATCGAACGAGTTTGCATTTGGAAGTTACTCTCTAGTCTTGATTAACTTTCGACGCAACTGAATTTCTGTTCTGCTTCAATTTGAAATCAAAATATGTTTGCCTGTCAACGTCAGTAGGAATTCAATCTGCTCGACTCTATTAAGGTCTCTTTAGCAGTTAGATAAACTCTTGAAAGAAAAATCTGAAAACACCTAATCCTAACAAAATAGATTTCACTAGCCAACACGGATTACCTACAAAAAGTTAAGCTCTCGTGACTTGACTTCCAATGTACAAAAGGATTAGTAATTGTTTGTAAGATATTCAAATTACAATACATCATTTAATATTCACCTAGCCTCTAACACTGTAATTGTATATTCATGTTTTGCAAATGGTTTCTGGCTGCTTGATGTTGATGAGCTAACATCTACCAAATCCCTTTCCGAGAAAAAACCTGGATGCGTAGGTTGCGGCAGTCGTCCTTCACTGCCCATCATCAGAACTACTTCCGCCATTGTTGGCCGATCAAGAGGACTTCACTGCACGCATAACAGACCTATATGAATCGATCGAAACACTTCACTTAGATTGCATGTGTCCCTGATTGTTTCAGAAACCAGTTCAAGCTGTCTGCCTTCACAGACTAGTCTCCATGCCTACACAGACCATTAAACCGGTTCAATAAATCCTAACATTAGCTTTTGAAGATGGAAAAAAAAAAAGGACTAAACCTTCCTACTGCCAAGACAAACAGGAACTTACGTGAGCCAAGTAATCTATTAAATACTTACATGGCCTAGAAGGTTATGATTGTGGTCAGGGTGATAGAAGCCTCTGTTTCTTCTCCCACTCACAATCTCTAACACCAAAACTCCGTAGCTGAACACATCGGATTTCACAGAGTAGACCCCATCAAGAGCATATTCCGGAGACATGTAACCGCTGTGAGCAACCATTACTAGTTAACTATCTAAGAAAATAAGCTCATTCTTTTAGGAGAGATGTTGAAGTTACTTACTAGGTTCCGATCACTTTTTTTGTTGCTGCTTTAGTGTCCATTTCTCCAAAGCTTCTGGCAAGACCGAAATCTGAAATTTTTGGGTTCATTTCAGGATCTAATAGAATATTATCAGCTTTCAGGTCTCTATGTATGATTCTTAGCCTAGAATCTTGATGGAGATAAAGAATCCCCCGAGCAATCCCATTGATGATGTGATAGCGTTGAGGCCATTTTAATGAAATGCTTCGCTCTTCATCTGCTCAGATTTTCATTCAACAACTCTCAGTCGAGAATCTTCTACATTTACTTTAGAAGTTAACAGCAGACTTACCGAAAAGGAAGAAATCGAGACTTTTGTTAGGCATAAATTCGTAAACCAGCATATTTTCAATGCCTTCCATGCAGCATCCTAGAATCTTTACCAAATTCCGGTGTTGAAGCTTGGCAATGTGTGAAACTTCATTCTTGAATTCATCGAGTCCTTGTTTAGATTCTGTCGATAGCCTCTTCACAGCTATTTCTTGCCCATCCTTTAAGATACCCTATTAATCGTATAATAAAAGGTTCACATGACGACATTTATGCCATATTTTTTTTTGCTAAAAGGAGGTAAATCTGACTGTTACCTTATAGACAGGTCCAAAACCTCCTTCTCCAAGTTTGTTCTCATAGGAAAATCCATTTGTTGCACAAGAAAGTGTGGCCATGTCAAATAATGGCAATTCTAGATCGTCATTGTTTCCATCATTAGGACTCGTTTTGAAAAATCCTGCAAGGAAAATTATGAAGGGTGAGTTAAGTGAAACACTTGCTCATCATGCATCGTTCTTCTCAAAGTTCATCAAATTGGAAACTATCAATAGAAATAGAATGAAAATCATGGAAAAAGTTAAGATGTACCATATTTTCTGAAGCATTTATTTCTCCAAGAAAACACAACTACAACCATCATCAACACAGCCACGGATAACGAAGTTCCGAGTATTATCCACCTTGTATTGGACTTCTTATCCGCAGTTGCTTCTGCACATAAGAAATAACACCATGAATTCATTAGGATAAGTAAGAACCTAAAAAAGGGAAATAATAAATAAAAATAATCGATCATCCGCCATCACACTCATCGGATCGAACTAAAGTATAATTATTGAGTCTAGGATAATGAGTGTCGACTAAAATCATATTCATTCCCTTTATGCTGAAAACACTACTGATGTATAAATTCTTACCCATGTCAGACGCTGTAATTCTCACGAAAATATCTTGGCCAGTGTCAGGGAATGTTCTCGTATCGACCAGGTCAACAACCCATTGAAGACAGCCACTTCCTTTCCCCGTTACATCCAAATTTGAATATGCCGTGCACGAACAATTCTTCAAACAGAGATTTTTACATTCCACTAGATCCGTGCTGTTATCAGACCAGTATTTCAGAGTATCCGGAACCTTTACCTTGGCAACCTTCTGAAATCCGTCTCCGACACAATTCAGTTGAGTCTTTCTAACACACCCATTTGTCCCATTACCATAGTCCCATTGTTGTAGATTCCTAGGTTTGAATCCATTCATACAACTGCATAAAGGCGAATTGTCGTTTTCGCACAAGCCATACGTGCCACAAGTCCTGTAATAATCACAAGCATCGGTTTGGCCTCCGACATTTTCCGTCCAAGTGCCAGAAGTCCAAGCGAAAAACCGTAGAGTTCCTTCAGAAGTGAGAACCAACTTTGAAATCGAGGAGTTGCTAATTGGGTTGGCAATGAGATATACTTGCTCATCATTCGAAACATATTCAAAATCAAATAAAAGCTTTGATGTTACCTCTGGCATCCCAGTGAAGAGGTAACCATTCCATGGACCAGAACGCCACCTAATACTAGAATTCAATTTCACAACCAACTGTGGAAGAGTAGAAATATCGAATCCGAAAGTGTATTCACCTATAGATGGATCATCCGTACTCTTCCAGGCCGTAAGGAAAGTATCATGGCCAGTTGTTTTATTAACCCCAAGTTTCATGCCTGGAATTACAGTATCTCCAGGATAATCAAAGCTCTGCCACAAGTAATGATCTGGGTCGTCGTCATTTTCATCTTTAATCACGAAATTTCCGGAATCCAATAGCTGCGCGATAGGATTACTTATAGCTCGTCCTGATACGTTGGACGACCAAACAAAGGTGCCATTTTCATCGAGAAGATGAAGAATTCCCTCAGAGGACATTTGTAGAACACCTGATGAGCTATTTAGAGGAAGTTCTCTGTTGGCAACCCATGGGATGGTGTCTGGAGATTGCGTGTACCACAATCCTAAGTACCTGCGAGTGGGAAAGCCAGTAGGACTAAAGAATCCAAGTTGAAAGGTGGAATCTGGTGAGGTCAAATTGTTTCCATCTTTGAGTGGATGAGTTGTGTTAATGGAGTTTCCCAGAATAGCAGATATTACTAAATTGGCTAATAATGAAACAGAGTAAAGCACGACAACAAGTGATGAAGCAAAACAAGTTTTCATTTCAAGAGTTAGAGAGCAGACATAGATTTCCTATGTCTGCTAAATGGGGTAATAATTACATAGTGCTTTTTCTTTAAAAGGATTTTCCCATGAGCTAACTTTCTCAGATGGAAAATCAACGTCAACATCAACATCAACTGTTTTTTTGTAATTTTCCTTAGATTCCAAGTCACGAGCTTTGACTAAAATATCTTATAAACTAATAATGGAGGGACTGGATTTTAGTATTTGGACAGGACCGTTAAATGTCAACCTAAAAACCAATAACCAGACCGCCAGATGTCATTTATAAACGAAATCACGACAATGACCATAATAGAGGTGGCGGGCTGGCGGTCAAAGATGAACTCCAAAGCCATCAGCATATACAATACAGTAGTGAATAATGTTCATCTGCGGTCAAGATGGATGGTTGACTAAACTTATAGGATTATTCTTATAAACAGCTCATTACTTTTTTTTTTAATCCCCATTTTTAATGGTATATTTCATTTACATTATTCTTTAAGTACATGATTTTAAAATTAAACTCTAGATAATTATATAGTAGTATAATGTGTACATTATAGAAATTATTTATAGATTTAAAGTAAAATATTTACAAAAACATTGTAATAATAATTTTAAGTATTCTTGGCGGGGATTCTTTGAGGGTCTTGCTTTTCTTCCGTATTAGTATTCGGGCTTATTCGTACCTATTTGGAGTTAGTAACTTTAAATTTGGAAGTTATTTTCCCTATCAAACGTTTGAATTAGATGGGGTTTTGCAACACTCTGAGAAATCTTTCCAAATATAAGCTCATTTCGCGCTATCGTTTGCGCTTCTTGCAACACAATCCTCAATTCATTAGTTTAGCGGCTCCATTTTTATTCGAGTTTGTAATATTGGTTCGGTTTTCTTTAAGTGACTATTTAATTGTTGTCTTTCTTCATGATTGTAATTTCGATTTTATACCTACTTATATCAATGAAATAAGAAGTTAACCATAACATAAAAAATTTAGTGAATTGACACTCATATAAAATCAGACCACACATTTGAGAGAAAATAGGACCTACAAAATTCAAATAGTAAACTGGCCCAAGTATTAACACAGTTAGTTAGCCTCATTAATATAATTTTTTTCATAATGAATATTGAAGATGTCTTCTTGTCATGGGGCCGAAAAACCAAATATTATAGCCATCAATCAGTTTTTGCGCCATCAAAATTCAATGCGTCGGTCACAGGCTTTGCTAGCCCAGATTTAGGCTCTCCTGATTCTTCTTACATCGAGAAAAAATAACGGAAAAAAAAATTTAATAATTCAAATCCCATGTCTGATTTTCGAGAATCAAATTCAAGATCTCGTTGTGAATCCCAAACTATATAAACACCTAACATTAAACAAACAACTATCTACATAATTTGTGTATTAGTGCTATATACTATCTCGGCTCTACTACTGTAATAGTATACTGATTATCTAAAAATGGTCTCTGACTTGACGTTGAAGAATCACCTTCAACAACATCTCGTTCGGTAAAGAATCCTGGTTGTTTAGGCTGAGGCAATTGTCCTTCGCCGCCCAACATCAGAACTACACCTGACATGCTTGGCCTATCGTCCGGGCTACGTTGAACGCATAAAAGACCAATGTGAACTGCTCGAAGCACTTCATTTAGGTTGCAGCTCTCCCTTATTGTATCAGCCACTAACTCCCATGGCCTGTCCTCATAAAATAATCTCCATGCCTACATATAAAAAAATTGTCAGCACCACCATATTACTCTCATCGCAAACGTTTTCGACTGATGCATTTGCCTTAGATTTAGTGCCTATTCGTGCTATTCTATTTGGTTTCGTACGTATAAAAAAAAATGTAACTTTTGATGATCAGTATCTAAGGATAAGGCGAACCTTATGCACTGTCTCACAATAGATATGTTTTATTTTAAGAAGCATCCAAATATATATTGATATGTATACTTGAATGCACTTAAAAATATAAAAATCACATATCGTGAGACGGATGTAGTAACTCATTAATCGGTATTTGTACTAGGACCGATACTAATTTTATAAAAGAAAAAGGAATTGTTGGAGTAAAAAGCCAGAAATGCCCTTACGTGACCAAGAAGGTTGTGATGATGATCAGGGTGATTGAATCCTCTGTTTCTCCTCCCACTCACAATCTCTAACACCATAACGCCATAGCTGAACACATCAGATTTTATCGAGTAAAGGCCATCAATGGCATATTCAGGAGACATATAGCCGCTGCACGTAACAATAACAAAAAAAAAAATTAAGCCAGATGGACCATTACAAGGTTAAAAACTTCAAATTTCAGATTAAATTTAGTTTACTTACTAAGTTCCAACAACTTTCTTTGTTTCTACTTCTGTTTCCTTCTCTCCGAAGCTTCTAGCAAGACCAAAGTCTGAAATTTTCGGGTTCATTTCATTATCTAACAATACATTACTGCCTTTGAGATCTCTATGAATGATTCTTAGTCTAGAATCTTGATGTAGATAGAGAAGTCCTCTCGCGATCCCATTGATAATGTTGTAACGCTGAGACCAACTTAATGACACGCTTTGAGTTTCATCTACTCAGAATTTTTCAACTGGTTAGTTCTTTAATTAACATAAAAAGAATTCTAAGGAAATTAGAATGATTAACTGAGGGACATACTGAAAAGGAAGAAATCTAGGCTTTTGTTAGGCATAAATTCGTAGATCAACATCTTTTCGTCGTCTTCAATACAGCATCCTAGAAGCCTCACCAAATTTCGGTGCTGAAGTTTCGCAATGTGTGAAACTTCATTCTTGAACTCATTTAGACCTTGTCTAGATTCTGTTGATAACCTCTTCACAGCAATCTCTTGTCCATCCTTCAATACACCCTTCATAATAACAATGTTATACATAAAAGAAGTCGTTAGCGAGCTTGAAATTTGATTTTTACGCAACTTAAAACGGATATTTAAGAGATTGGTACCTTATAGACAGGTCCAAAACCACCTTCTCCAAGTTTATTTTGGAATGCAAAGTCATTGGTTGCAGAAACAATCGTGTCCAAGTCGAAAATTGGTAAATCTAAATCTTCATCTGGGTTTTCCTCAGATCTGCTAGCTTTAGGAATACTTTTAACAGGACCTGCATATATAATTTTTCCAGGAATATGAAAATACAAAATGATAATTAATTGTTCTTCTGAAGTAAAACATCTTCATTATTTGCCCAATTGTAATTCAGACTAATATTAGACTATCATTACACAGTACAGAAATGAAATTCCAGGCGGGCGTACCTCTTTTCGGACGCTTTCTTCTCCAAAAATAAACAGCTAGGCCTATGATCAATAAAACTACAAACAATGAAACTCCAACAGCAATCCAAACTGTTTTACTTGAACTTCCACCACCTATTGCGGCTATATATATGCAAACACAGCAAATAATTCATTAGGACAAAACAATAATAAATAAATATAATTAAAAATCAGTTAAATCAATCCTAGCTCGGAAACAGCCTCTTTACAATTGCAAGAGGAAGGCTGCATACATCGACTTCATCCTCTGATGCCCATAAAAGGGTTTGCCCTATTAGTTAACACAATCCTAGCTATATTGGTTTAGGGATAATTTAATATCATACCTAAATCGGACGCAGCCAGCCTTATATAAATATTCTGCTCGCTTTCAGGGAAGCTTCTCATATCAATCAAATCATCAAACCATTGAATGCAGCCACTTCCTCCATTTGTCAAGTCCGAATTCGCGTAAGCCGTGCACGAGCAGTTACTCAAACAGATTCTTCTACATTCCTCAAGGTCAATCGTACTATTAGTCCATACTTTCTTCGTATCAGGAACTTTAACTCCCAAAACCTCGTCAAACCCATCACTAATACAATCCAACTCAGTTTTCCTAACACACCCACTTGTCCCAGTCCCGAGATCCCATTCATCAGGATTCTTCGGATCGAATCCATTCAAACAACTGCATAACGGCGAGTTATTGTTATCACACATTCCATAGGCCCCACAAGTTCCGTAAGTGTCACAAGCATCCATTAGAGCTGCTGTGTTAAGAGTCCAAGCTCCAGCATTGTAGATGTACCATTGTACGACTCCTTGAGAGTTTAGAATCACCCTTGTTAACGTCGAGCTGTTATTTATCTCCACTAGCAAGTAAACGTCATCGTCATTCGAAACGTATGTGTAAGTCAGTAACGAGTTCGATCTTATTTCCGGCATCCCGCTGAACTGAAGACCGTTCCAGGGACCTGATCGGAATTTCAGAGTCGAATCCTGTTTTAGGACTATCTGTGGAAGTCCGGAAATATCGAATCCGTAAGTGTAATTTCCTCTAGAAGGATTATCCGTGCTTTTCCAATTCGATATGAATCGGTCTAGACCCGTTTTCTTGTTTATCCCGAATTTCAAACCCGGAAGTCCGGTATCTCCAGGATAATCAAAACTCTGCCACAAGTAGTTATCCGAGTTTTCATCGTCCGAGTCGCGCACGACCAGATTTCCCGAATCTAAGAGCTGCACGACCGGACTATTCGCAGACCTCGTAACATTAGACGCCCAGACAGATGACGTGGAATTCTCACTCTGGACCAGGTTAAGAATTCCTTCCTCGGAAAGCCTTAGGACGCCGGACGTGGTGTTGATTCCAACCTCTCGATTCGCAACCCAAGTAATTGTCTTGTCAGGAATTTCGCTGTATCGAATCGACAAGTATTTAAGGGAACTAGAACCAGGACTAAAGAATCCAAGCTCAAAGGTCCCATTAGCTGAGACTAAGGTATCTCCATCTTTAAGACTTTGAGTTGCATTAATGGTGTCCCCAATAACATCTGATTTTGCTAAATTGGGTAAGAACGAGAAGATGAAAAGGAAATGAAGTAAGACGAACAAGAAGAATTTCATTTTTACCTTTTGATAATTATTCCTACAACTTTGACATATATTAGTATTTCATTTCTAAGTAAGGTCGTATTTATTACAGGTGCGATGACGAATTATGTCATATCTTTTAACAAATTACAGCTTTTACTTGGGAAATAGACTAATTTTGTCGTATTTTAATATTCCATACCATCAACGGCGTTTAATTTGATTTTTCTTTTTTAAAAAAACGGCGTTTAATTTTTTATTAATTTGAAAGACCTTGTGTCGTCGATATATACTTCATCAGATGATACTCAGACTAGTAATAGATTTTTATTTTATTTTATTTTTTGAACATAGACTAGACTAGTAATAAATTAATACACCATAAGGTTGCATGAACAAGTCAACAAATTATTATTATTATTATTTTTAAAAAAAAAAACTCTGTTTCATTTTATATTTTTCTAGGAAGGTTCTAAAACTGAACTTTGAAAAGGCTGCTTTAAAAAAAAAATCAAATTAATAATGTTAAAGTTACATATTTAAACAACAACTTTTAAAAACAATCATGCTTAAGACGTGTGTGACATGTTTAGTCACAAACAACAATATGTAATTCCCTGCGGTCAAATAGGAGCACCTCATGAATAATATCGATTTGGGAAATGATCAGGATTGTGTAATATAGATTATTATTTAAACAATGTGAGATTTGACTTTCTTTTGATCATTAATAGTTTTTTAATATTACTTGTCGATTCGAAACTAATCTATAAAGTTGAATAATTGGACTATCTCACAAAACTAATTAAGTAGAAAATTTAATACAATATTCACCAGAAAAAAATGATAATGCGACTATATACGAACTTGCAATTTAATTAGTAATTGCTTTTTTTTTTTTTTTGGATAATAATTGCTGTGTTTTTAAGTCAAGGAGACAACGACTATATTATTGATATGCGTACTTCGCTCATATGCTAACAAAAGAAATAAACAATGACTAACGACTATATTAAGACTTGTATTGTATCTTTACCAGAAAGAAAAAGAAAAAAAGAGTGACTTGTAAAGAACGATGGAGTGGAATAAAATTCACAAATGACTAACCACAATGGCATTTTTTATTGACCTAAAAATAGTAGGGATATTTTTAATTAACTGTTGTATATTTCTATCTCTAATTAAATGTTGTTCTTTCAATGTAAAAATATCGCATAAAAAAATTTACAGTTAGTTAAAAACGAAGAGAATATATATAAATGAATAGAAGTATAAATCGAATGATAGCGGTAAATTATCCTAAACCATATATGCTACGGGCTGATCAGCTTATGTAGCCCGTAGGTCGTGAAATATTTAGCGTATAACATTGCTTTAGAAAATGATAAGGGCAACACACAAAATACCTTAAACATAGAGAAACTTCTGGAAAAAACTTCCTATACGATAAAGTATGTGATACGTACTATAACAGTATTATTATATATATTATCTTTATCACATATATAGTTTTTTTTTTTTTTTTTAAAGTTATCTTGATCACATATAAAATTTAGTACTTTTCCGTTTTAAAATAGATGCAAATTTTTCAATATAAATTATATAAAAACATTTATATTTATTTTGAGACGAAAGTAATATATTTTTGTATGATTGAAATTATTTAATTTATTTTTCTTTCCGTCTCTGTCGATATATATATTTTAAAATATTAACAAAAAGAACAATTAGTGAAATGAAAAATACGTGTGTGTATATAATATACGATAGGTTCGCAATAAAATTATATTTTGAGGTGAAAGACTGAATGTAAATAGGTTGATACATGAGGTGAAAAATGACATTTGATTTTAATTGACTAATAGGAAGGTACATACACATAGAGATATGTCAAACAATTGAGAATGATGTGAAGATGCACCCTGCTGCATCTAAAATTTTAGTTCTTTAAATTATATTCTTTTACTGATTTAATAAAGAAAATTTTGAAAAATAGAATATATTTTAATTTACATTATATATGAGAATTATTTTTTAAGACAAAACGTAAAAGTATAACATAACATGTAGAGAGAGAGAGAGTAATGAATTGTTTAAAAATTGCCATCCAAGAGTTTCTCCTTCAAAACATGACAACAGATATGTGGAGTGTGGACCGGTTCCAAATACTACTAGACGACAAAATAAGCAAGAGGAATAGTATGAATCAGGGAGTCAAGAATTGCCGGATCGACATGTCACATAACATTATATATTTCTCTACGGTCAAATACGAACAGCTCTATATTATTACTAGCATTAATTTTAGGGTAAAAGTAACTATTTGGTCCTTCTTTCAAACGTTGTTGAACTATATCGTCCCTCCAAATATAAAATGAACTAAATCGTCTCTCAAACGTTAATTTTTAAACTATTTAGTCCCTCGACCGTTAGTGTCGTTAAGTTTTGCCTACGTGTCAATTTTAGCCAATCATAACTTGACACGTGTACATGACGTGTAAAAAAATTACAGCTAGACTTTCTTATTTCGGTTTAAAATCGAATCGGACCGGAACCGGACCACAATTAAACCGAATAATCTATAGTTTAATTAATCTAATTAAACTAAGCCCCTATCTTTCTTTCTATTCACTTCCGTCCCTGCACATCACCATGGAAACACTCTTCCTCTCCCGCCGCCCTCTTCATCTCCCGCCGCCCTCTTCATCTACTCTCTTTATCATGCTTTCAACCTACACGAAATCCCATTTCCCCCAAATCAGATTAAAATAGATCATAAACTGGATATAATCAACTTAAAATCAATTAACACATTCAAACATAAATCACACTAGCACACAACATATGAATGGCTTATAGCTTTTTGAATCAAACAAAGTTCAAAACTAAACTGGAATCTGAACAAAAGTTAACAACACCAGTATAAAAATTCCATTCAACATTCTAAATATGAGATCTACCCCACAAAAAAAAAAGTTTCGTTTTTTCTCGTTGACCATGTATATACTCTATCTTTCCCCCATTTTCTCAGCTATCAATCAGTCAGATACAGAAAATCAAAATCAAAATTTCCAGAAAAGAAAACATACCCAGAAAATAAAGAAGTGAACCCAAATATCGTTGCTTCTCAAAATGCAGATCAGAGCACTTGACGGAAGATATCAAAAGCTCTTAACTTGATTAGAAAGTATTCAAATGCAGCTTTAGAGCTGGGAAATCTTCAATTCTAAGCTTACACCAGTTTGAAAAAAGGAATTAAATGGGCAAGTTGTTCGCTTTACCCAAGAATGCAGGATTGCAGAAGATCGATTGTTAGTAAAATGAATTAAAAATGTGATGAAGAGGGCGGCGGGAGGAAGAGTGTTTCCATGGTGATGTGCAGGGACGGAAGTGAATAGAGAGAAAAACATAGGGGCTTAGTTTAATTAGATTAATTAAACTATAGATTATCCGGTCCGGTTCCGGTCCGATTCGATTTTAAACCGAAATAAGAAAGTCTAGCTGTAATTTTTTTACACGTCATGTACACGTGTCAAGTTATGATTGGCTAAAATTGACACGTAGGTAAAATTTAACGACACTAACGGTCGAGGGACTAAATAATTCAAAAGTTAACGTTTGAAGGACGATTTAGTTCATTTTATATTTGGAGGGACGATGTAGAAAGAGACCAAATAGTTACTTTTACATTAGTTTTAGTATTGCGTAACAAATTAAAAATATGAACATGCAAGCTTATAATGAACCAAGTATGGATCCACCTTAGATTTAGGTGGGCCACGGCGTATCCTGATTTCGAAAAGAATTTGAGATGTGCACGCGTTTCCCAAATATTTAAAATTCAATCTATATAATTATATGCACCAATGATCAAATAATCCACTAAAACCTGGCGGTTAAGATGCTAAGCATACTATTTGCCCCGCTAGGATCGATTCTCTAGGAAGATTTTTATCTTTAATCCTCACATTACATCTCAATTAATGTAAGATAAATTATTTTATTTTATTCATATAGTAATAAATTTAACATTTTCTACTCACAAATATGATAACAACAATTACAAAAACATACGGTACGGCTAAAATTTTATGAAAATCGATTAAATTATTTTCGGGCACCCATTTTTGAATTTTGGTTCTGCCTCTATATGAAGCATATATTACGAGATAATAGTATTAGATCATGTAATGTAACAAATTATAAATACATATATGTCAATTTCAAAAATAAAATAAAATAACATATATGTATATATATTTTGCTTTTATGAAGAAACTATGGAGTCGATTTTTATAAGAATAATCTTAAACTTGAGAGTAGGGCATAGCATATCCATCAAAATATACTGATGATACTTTTGAAAAAAAAAAAAAAAAGTATTTGATTTGGAAATGAGCGTGAATTTTCATCGATATTTATTTAAATTATTTATATATTACTTGTAAATCAGAAAACCAAGATAATACTATTAAAATAATTTCATCACGCCTTCCTCTTACGCGCTTAATCATACTAATTAATTAATCTCGTTTTTCGTCAAGTACATTACGTACCCTAAATAAGTTACGACTCGCATCAAATCAAATATATGGCTAGCTGGCCACCATAAAATAGTTATTGTTGTTATTCTAGTTGGGTTCGGTTGAAAAATTTGTCCGATTCTCAAACTGAGTCGAGACTTCTCGATTGACTTTTGATCGCGAACCCAAATTTTAGGATTTATCGAGGCGTTAAAAAAAGGGCTACTGATTTGGGTTTCTCAGCCCAAGCTCTGGCCCAATTTCAATAGTTTCGGCCCAATTTTAATAGCCTCCTAGGCTAAAGGCGCGAAAAAACATTCATGAAGACTTCATCCATCCATGTCTTGAAAATAGATTTGCTTATTATCAAAGAAAAAAAAAGATTTGCAATTTTAATCAAGTTAGTGCCACGTGTCAAGCAATGGAGCAGTTTTGAAAAGTATATAAATTCTTCGATAATCGTGCAAGACAAACACATCTCTCACTACTACTTTCTTTCTTATTTGCATTTTGAGTAAACAACTTTTTAAAGATGGCAGACAATTCCCAGAAGATGAGCTACAATGCTGGAGAGGCCAAGGGCCAAGCTCAAGTAATTAATAAAATTAGTAATTACTATTTCCGTGTTAAATAGTTGTCAATTTTTACATACATTATATTTTACGACAACTATTATGAATAGAGATAATACTTATTATTTTTGGCAAAAAAACTATTTCTAATTTTGATTTTGGTTTTAACAGGAGAAGGCAAACACCATGATGGATAAGGCGGGAAATGCAGCTCAATCCACGAAAGAATCGATGCAAGACATGGGACAGACGATGAAAGAAAAGGCGAGTAATGCTGCTGATTCGGTTAAGAATGCGACTGGCATGAACAAATGATCATCGAAATCGGATAGGAATTACTAGTATATTAAAATGGAACATTAATTGTTCATCCAAATTCCTCTCATAAATTACCATGGGATTTGTTGTTGGGTTTATAATGTAAACCAAGTTTTTGTTATCCTATTTGAAATCAACAAAGTTTAATTTGCCTCATTGGTTTCCTCTTTCCTGGTTCTTATAATTACATTTTCCATGGTTTGATAAATTATGATCCTCCAGAATTTGAATTTGCATGAGCAATGTACGAATAAAATAAATTAATAAAGTTCAAATGGAGGAGAGGTTGAAATATTCTCAAAACTACATCATGTAGACTGTACTCAGTCAAATGAACAAATATCATTTCAGTTGAACTGTTGAAGAAGAAGAAGAAGAAATTATAATTAACGGGGCTATATAGAAGAAAACGAAGTTAGTTAAGGGACAGTTAAGTTTAATAATGTGGGTTTGATTGCAAAGGAAGAAGAGTTTAAGGGGCTCTAGATGCTGTCATCAAACGTTAGGGGGCACGATGAGTTAATTTACAGCAAAGTTCCATGTGTCAGGCGCGTGTTCCGCACGCTCGAAGGGCACATGTCGCATGTCACCAGTTTTCTTTCTTTGTTGTTTGTCCTTAGCGAGGGTGAGCCTTGACTCAATCGCAGCCGATTATGGTTGCTCTTTTATAGCCTGAAAGTAACGGATTCGAGTCACGAAATCAGTCTATTTGCAAATGCAAAGAGAAAACTGCGTACTACGACATCCTCCCCCATACCCCCCAAAACGGGGTGTCTTAGCGCACCGAGTTTGCCCTTTTGTCGTTCATCTCAGCACCTGGAGACCAGGTGTTTGCTTAAATGTCAAGCCCAAACTTTGAGTTCAAGTGTTTAACATCATTATACCTTGTTGCATAATAAGAATGTCACAGAACACATTTCGTCCGATCAGTTTCGGCACCGAAAACATGGCAAACTGATGTCCTATCAGACTGATTTAAGGATGTCTAATAAAGCAAAACTTCATTTCCATTATATACATACAAAGGTGGGAGTTATCTCCTTGAAATTCATAAACATTTTACAGGAAATACACCAGCCAAGCAGGATCGTGATCGATTTCAGTCACGATGAAGAATAAACCGATGATCCTGTTGTTTTGGAAGACGAACAGTGTCTGGAATGACACTATGTCAACCATTCGCACTGCACAGCTTGGCTATGATTGCTTTGGGAATGCAGTACGAATAACATCAATCAAATACACAGCATCCATGTGGTTATTTAACTTATTTCCCTTCCAAACCTTGAAATCCAAAGGGAAATATTCAGCATCCCACCATTGTTTTAGAGATATGAGAGAAAAGGGACCTTGAATAATTCCTTGGGGATCTACATAGTGCCATTCCAAACATTGTAAGTCTTCCATTTGAGGTGGGTCCAGAACGACAGAATCATCGGTTCCTTCTTCTTCTCCTTCTTCTTCATCGTCACTTAAATCGATCACGATCCTGGCTGGTGCAGCCAGGTTTAGAGCTGGCATGTCATTATTCTCGTTCCTATCGAAGATGATCTGTGGCGCTCGAATAGGATCATCGGGATTATCTGCAAATAGAAAAATATAATCATGTGGGATTCAGTAACAAAACCATATGACAAAACCATATGACATCAATTAATACCAGCAGATTGTATAATTTGTTTTCATGAAGATGTAAATAAAGAAATCAATCACCACCATATTGTACCTAAATTTAGAGAAAGGATCGTGCCATCATTCAGGTTCTGTATCGATGGTTGGATGTTCTCCAGTGCTTGAATAGAAACACGAGGAACTACTGCAAATATATAAATAACCGATCAGTAACTTTCAGCAAATATGCACCAAAGTAATCATTCATTTCACATGTAAAAGAGAAACTGAAAGTATAACAGATGCACATATTAGATCCAAAAGAATGACAAAAGCGTAAACGAGTCACCTGTTGAAATAGCCATAACAGCTACAGGAGATGGCTTTGATTTTGCTACGTCATCAGCAGTAGGAATTTCTGAGGGAACCGATACAGATAAGCCAATATTGCTCCCTACCGGTTTTTCATTTGCTTGCAGGTTTTGAGCAAATGTTGAAGATTCAGCCACAGAAAATGTCCAAAATGTAGAGTTGTTTGCTTTTTTAGTCTCACCAGTAGGAGTCTCTAAAGCTTCTCCAATAATTGGTGCTGATGAGTCTCTGCTGCCCTGTTGTTCCCCATCTAGAAGACTTTTCTGTGGCGTAGGTTCAACTTTCACCTCTTCAGCTATAACATATGGTATCTCACGCAAAAGACGTGACTTTTCATCTGGTTTCTGAAGTAGTGTCTTTCTCTCCATATACTCAAATAGCGTACAAGCAAAGAAAATATAGTCAAGGATGCAACATGATTACGCTGCTTAACACTCCACACTTTTATTATCAGTTTGCTAAGTACTGCTTAACACTTAATAAGAAAAGATTTTAATTATTGCACATAACATGCAAATATCATAAAAGGATATTCTTTGCGCCATCCCTTTTCATTAGCTCTGTCAATTAGCTTCTGCAACAAAGGTATCTCCCTGTCAAGCCACTGGAAGAAATATAAGAAGATAACAAGTGTCAGATAAGGAGAAGAGATGGACAAGACGTGTTGAAAGGAAAAATGTGTTCAATACGCACATTTTACTAGCCAGCCATTATAAAAACCACTGTTATCTAAAACCTAAGAAGGAAATTTATTTAATTAAACTTCAGGGAGTACAGCCCTAAGAAAGAGTGATTAAGGAATACACCTACAAAATAATAAACTCAGCCAACACCACCTCTCTCTCTAACCGCATGTGTCCAAGAAATAAAGAAAGCACAGAGAAAATGTAGAAGAAGGGTGACAGCGAAATATGATAACATACATGCTTTGTGATATCCTCGTGCAAAGCCCTGACTTTTTCTTCAAACTCCACCTATTGAAAAATTTGTGAACGTCAGCATAATGACATAATCAGGAGTAACCGAACAAGAAAGAAGGCACCAGAATGTCATCGCTAACAAAATCACAGGAGAAAGAATAAAATGCTAATACATCAAATCCATGATAATCAAGGTAAAGACAACCGAAGGAATACTGTTCCAAAGCCCTCTTACTAAAAGTCAAGAAAAATGATAAAAGGGACATACAATAGTGGGTTTCTTCAGTAAACCATCTATCACTTTCTGATGCAAACTTTCACATTCCTCCTGCAACCAAACAACAAAGCTATCTAATTAGTTCTGATATGTAAGACTTTTGTTCCCTGCCATAATTTGACATTAAACTGATTGAAGCTAGATTTTGCACAAATAACCATCCAGTTTCAACAAATATTGCGAAAACAGTCAAGCCCACAACAAATGCATAATCATTAACCATCAAAACTAAAAAGAAACATGGGAAAATCACCTCAGTGAAGTTGTCATCGGAAATGATTGAAAAGGGAATGTCTTTGGAATAATTAAACACTTCAAATACAATCCTTGGGGCTACACCTTGTCGGTCTGTGATCTCCTTTACACCTGCAGAAAAGAGCACAAAATAAGATCAAAATAAAAAACAACAGTGAAGAATGGAAAAAACCTTTTTAAGTTATGCCAGAAGTAAATTCAATGTTTGATGATATTGTTGGTGAAAGAAAAATCTGAATACAACATAAATGCAATTCAGGTCGCATGCACAATATTAAGAGGAATAATGTTTGAGCAAATTTAGTAAAATAGCGAATACTGCATTTTACCTCTGACTTGCACGAGCTGGTGAGAGGATTTCTGGAGATAGTCGTTGGGGTCATTTTTTATCCTGATAAAGCTTCCCACCATTTTAGCTTCAAAGATGGGGCAGGGGTCCTTAATAAGAAGCTCCTCGATTAAGCTCCTCTTGAGATACAAAAGCTTGATGTTTTCAGGAATGATGGCCGCAAACCCTTTTCTTTTCTTCGGAGGAGCTTCGGTTTTTGGTAGGGAATCCTTCTTGTGATGACTCCCATCTTCCTTACTATCTTCATCCAAAAAGTTGAGCAAATAATCATCTTCCCCAGAACCAGTATCGTCCGAAGAAGAGTCTTCCTTGTTTTCGGTAAAGTGCTGTTCGAGCAAGTCATAGATTTTGACTCGGCTAATGTTTTTCTTTCCGAAGATGGAGAAGAGGTTAGGGTCGCAGTCAATCCTCTTCTTCTTGGTGGGATGAAGGAGACGATTTTCATTGACGTAGTTGTCAATGAGGGAAGTAACATCAGAGCGAGAGATTTTGTTCGAAACGTCATGCCCAAGTGATTTGAGGAATCTAATTAACGCAGTAGAACCCCAGCCAGTGTACTCCATCTTCATCTTCTTCGACGGCCTCAAAAACTTCCTTTTGGGAGTAAATGTAAATGGCGTGAAATCATCATCGCCGCCAGCAGCATCGCCGACGACGTGACGTTCTTCCACCCAAAATGAGGACTGACCACCACCAGGCATCTACTCAACTCAATCAAATACACAGACAAACAAACAATCAATTTAAATACTAATTCATAAAACTTACAAACAATACAACAACATTGAGTCGGAAGAGAAGACGAGAAAGTGTACCTTTCAAATTTGAGTCAGATTAGGACATGACGTGGAGACTCTTATAAATTCTTATCTGTGAATTCCAATTTCCCAAGTACAAATGCAATGAAGTGAATTGAATTTGAAGATGGAGAAAGTCCTCTCTCTGGTTTTCATTGAGTGGGGAGTGAAACGGTGACGTTACGAACACATTCTTCGATAAAAGATATGTTTGGGCCCCCGTTTGGTGGCCCAAACAACATAGGCCCCCTAAAGCATTTTGTAGTTTTTGTTTGAAGAGAGAGAGAAACAATAATAACATTTGTGAATTAGGGATTCTAAATTCAACTCAATTAAAAGTTACTGTTAGAAACAATTAAGTAAATCGGTTCAGTCTGTTAGTTGAGTCAATAGTTTCATTAGAATCGATTAGAAATTAATTCGGTTCAAATAGAGTCTGTCATCATAGATGTTAGGCCGAGTCGTTGTAAGACCACCTCCAATAAGGGGAAGGACTTTAATAGAACAAAAAACTTTTCCCTCCCTCCCTCCGTTTCTCTCTCTATTCTGTTACTCTCTCTCTCCTCTTAACGGACTTCTTCTTCTCTTCTCCGGCAACGATCGCCATTTGCTTTCACGGGTAAGGAGCTACCGTCGTTTCACAGAACCACTAACATCTGCTGTCCCCCAAGAGAGTTTAGGACGTAGAGCAAATTGGACACTCTCTTTCATTTCACATTAGCTTGCAGATGTTGAGCAAATGTTGAAGATTCATCCACAGAAATGGTCCAAAATGTTGAGTTGTTTGCTTTTTTAGTATCACCAGTGGGAGTCTCTAAAGCTTCTCTGAGAACTGGTGCTGGTGAGTCCCTGGAGCTCTGTCGTTCCCCATCTGGAAGATTTTTCTGTGGTGTAGGTTCAACTTTCACTTCTTCAGATGTAACATTTGGTATCTTACGCAAAAGCCGTGACTGTTCATCTGGTTTCTGAAGGAGCTTCGGCATAGGTCCAACTTTCACTTCTTCAGCTATAACCTTTGGTATCTCGCGCAAAAGCCGAGACTGTTCCTTTGGTTTCTGAAGCAGCGTCTTTCTCTCCATATACTCAAACAGAGTACAGGCAAAGAAAATCTAGTCAAGGATAGAACGTGCATACTCCTGACAACATATTGCTTATAAATCAGTTTCACTGCTTAACACTTAATAAGACAAGATTTAAATAATGGCACATAACATGCAAATATCATAAAAGGATATTCTCTGCGCCATCCCTTTTCGTTGGTATTAGGACTATTATAGTTTAGTCCTCCTAGTTGTAGCCGAACTTTACTAAGGTCCCTATAGTTTCACTTTGCTTTAGTTCATCCTTATTACTTGTCTATAAATAGACAAGCCCACTGTACAGCTTATTCATCTAATAATAAGAAAATTGTCCCAATACTTGGTTCAATATCAATAGTTGGCCCTGTCAATTAGATTCTGTAAAAAATGTATCTCCCTGCCAAGCCACTGGAAGAGATATAAGAAGAAGAAAAATGTCAGATAAGGAGAAGAGATGGACAGAATGTGGTGTTAAAAGTCTTCAACATGCACTTCTTAATAGCCAACTGCTATAAAAGTCACTGTTATCTTCAACTTAAGAAGGAAATTTATTTGATTTAACTTCAGGGAGTGGGAGTACGACCCTAAGAAAGAGTGATTAAGGAATACAACACCTAAAAAATTACCCCACCTCTCTCTCTAACTGCATGAGCCCAAGAAATAAAGGAAGAGCAAAGAGAATGTAGAAGAAGGGTGACAGCAAAATATGATAACGTACATGCTTTGTGATATCCTCGTGCAAGGCTCGGACTTTTTCTTCAAACTCCACCTATTGAAAGGTTTGCGAACATTAGCATAATGCCATCACAAACAAAATCACGGGAGAAAGGATACAAATGCTAATAGATCATAAACATGATAATCAAGATTAAGACCGCAGAACGAATACTGTTCCGAAGACCTATTACTAAAAGGGCAAGAAAAAAGATAAAGGAGCATACAATAGTGGGTTTCTTCAGTAAACCATCTATCACTTTCTGATGCAAACTTTCACATTCCTTCTGCAACCAAACAACAAAGCTATCGAATTGGTTACTGAAATGTAAGACTTTCATTCCCTGCCATAATTTGATATTAAAGCTGATTGAAGAGAGGTTTTGCACAAATAACCATCCAGTTTCAACATATATTGCGAAAACTGTCAAGCCCACAACAAATGCATACTAATTAGCCATAAAACTGAACACAGACATCGGAAAATTACCTCAGTGAAGTTGTCATCGGAAATGATTGAAATGGGAATGTCTTTGGAATAATTAAACATGCCCAAGGGATTTCAGGAATCTAATTAAGGGAGTTGATGTAGTTGTCAATGAGGGAGGTAACATCAGAGCAGGAGATTCTATTTGTAACATCATGCCCAAGGGATTTCAGGAATCTAATTAAGGGAGTAGAACCCCAGCCAGTGTACTCCATCTTCATCTTCTTCGATGCCCTCAAAAACTTCCTTTTGGTAGTAAACGTGGAAGGTGTCAAATCATCATCGCCGGTAGCAGCATCGCCAACGAAGTGACGTATTCCACTCAAAATGAGGACTGACCACCACCAGGCATCTACTCAACTCAATCAAATACACAGAAAAACAAACAAACGGTTTAATAAATCATCAAACTTACTAATAGCATCAACAATCGAGCTTGATAGAGAAAGAAGAGTAGACGAGAAAGTGTACCTTTCAAATTCGATTCTGATTAGGACATGCAGAGAAGACTCTATCGAGTTAATTACATATATATGTAATTATCGTAATACCTGGACAGAATATGTGGTCTTGTGGCGGAGGTGGAGAAAAATAAGAAGATCGAACATGGTGTGTTCGATCTTCTTCCTATAATAGGGATTAGCTTAATTAAACCATTGCATTAATTTTGAAAGACCATAGTCGGACATGGTGTGTTCGGTTTTGTGGTGAAGCAAAATCGGACTCACAGTGTTCGATTTTGTGTGCAACAAAATTTGTGCAAAATTTGTCCTATCCACACATAAACGATTACAACGTATTCGATTATGATTAACAAAAAACTTAATCGAATTCAGTGTTTTTCCACTATCCGAAAAGCGGATTCACCATGTTCGATCTAAATCGAACACACCGTGGTCTTGTTTCTTTAATTAATCATACAAGTATGCTAATTAATCACTTGAGGAGTATGGTTGGTGCATTTGTTTCTTTAATTAATCATACAAGTATGCTACAAGTATGCTAATTAATCACTTGAGGAGTATGGTTGGTGCATTTGTTTCTTTAATTAATCATACAAGTATGCTAATTAATCACTTGAGGAGTTTGCTAATTAATCACTCGAACACACCGTGTTCGTTTTTGATCTTGTTTCTTTAATTAATCATACAAGTATGCTAATTAATCACTTGAGGAGTATGGTTGGTGCATTTGTTTTCTTTAAAATGCATGATATCATGCATGATCTAAGTGATTAATTAACATATACATGCACACAAATGATTAATTAGTATATACATGTACATGCACATGAGTGATTAATTAGCATGTTGATAGAAATAAAACCGAATACAGTCAAATGATTAATTAGTGTGCATGTATGATTAATTAAGTGGAAGACCAAAAACGAACACTATGTGTTCGGTTGTGCACGGAAAAAAATATAGCATAATCGGACACATAGTGTCCGGTTTTGTGAAAAAAAAAACATAATAGCATGAAAACACCGGACACATAGTGTCCGATTATGTTTTATTTTTATTTTTTTTTTCTTCACAAAACCGGACACTATGTGTCCGACCCTAATTAGCGAGAGTTAATTACCTCTAAACCAAAACCGGACACAGTGTGTTCGATTTCACTATATCTGTTTACCATTCCGTTTCAAACCCTACGACTGTAGCGCACTCAGACTCTATCTGTGAATTTAAATTCAAAGTACAAATTAAATGAACTGAAGTTGAAGATGGAGATAGTCTTCTTTTCTCTCGTTTTATTTTAATAGCAAGCTTTACGGAATATAATATCAGAATTAGTCCGTATACTTTATCCATTTATCGAAATTAGTCTGTTTATTTTATTTTCATTGAAAATTGGTTCTATTACAAGTATAAAGTAGAAAATGGGTCAATTTTATCTTTATTATTTTATTAAGCAAAAGTTAAGATTTTTTCTTCACACTAAGGCCTTCATAAGAAAAAATAAATTGAAAGGAGAGAGACTAGTTTTGAGGCATAAAATTTGGGAAATAAATTAGTTTAATTTTTTCTTTTTCTTTTTTACATTAAAAAAGTGGAACCGATAAGGTTACCATCTATCTACATGGCGACTTACTTTCATGGTCATCTACTACAATATGACTTCTACTTAGTAAATAAGCTATTCTTCTTATTATGAAAAGTTTTCATCATAATAATATTTTACAAACTACTAGAAGTATATAATACCAAAAAAGGTTGCCATCGGTGACAATGATGTTTTCATGCTCGGCATGACTTGAAGATCTCTCCCCGCATTACATCGATTGGCATGTGCTCCACTGTGTAGCGCTCCGGACCTTGATAAACCCCTGTTCTCTCCAAAAGATATAGCCCTTCTTCCCTACCATATCTCGAAGCATAAAGCCTCAAATATTCTATATCCTGATGAAAGTGCCGATCAAAATGTAAGAATCATCAAAAACAGAAACTTGTACTATTATGATGTAGAATTCAAAATATAGTTCGATATTTACAAAAGTGTAAACACGCAAAGCGTCAGATACACTAACATGTACGAAACAAGATTGAGAAGATTTTTAGTCAAAAGAAAGGGTAAGAGTGAGATTGAAGTTATGCAAAAATGTTTTTCTTTACCTGCAAGCCACTGAGGAGGCGCTCGAGTCTAACAGAAGCAACAGGTTCATGTGACGAGGAAAATACCTCACCAGGATAGTACAAAACTCCATCACCTGGTGGAAGGCCATGCCTAAATCTTATCTGCACATAAGCAAGGGTTCAGAAACAAAAGTTTAATATTCACTTATTCTGAATCCAACTGGACTAAAGAAAAGACCTCTGCACTTGGAATCGTTGCCTTCTCATAACAGTTTGCACCCCAATATAAAAATCCAGTTCCGCCTTCTTTCCACACTCGCCACATAACTGCACGGTGCTGTGTACCTCTCATCCCAAGATGCCAATTTGGATGAGGATCCGATGGTCCCATGCAGACATATGTCCACCATTCCTGCAAACATAGACCGTAAATTTCACAGTGAAACTTAATATTTTAAGCTAAAACAAAACATGTGTATTCCTAATGGATTCATGTCGATACCCATGAGACATACTTTACAATGCGACACGACACTGAATTTTTATATTACCTCGCCATTCTCTGGCTGCAACTCAGCTATAATTTCCTTGGCCAGATCCTCTCGATTGCCGAGCACCCACTCGCTGAAGAGGGAAACAGATGCGACTGTAAGACATTTGCTACAGATAAACTCATGTAACTTAATGGTTTTTTGCAAGTGCAGTAAAGCAAATTTGATAATAGTCTCATCTAAAGCTTCGTCCCCAAGGAACAGATGAAGGCTTTTCAAATTCACTGACCCCACTAGATGTTTCTGGCATTATAATCTCTTTCCCCTATAGTGGCATTAAAGAATCAACTATGAATACCTTGTACAATAAATTTGAGTATGAGGGCGGAGAAACTTTGGAACTTTTACAAAAGCCTCAAATGGGGTAGGAGCAAGAGGTGCGTCACTTGGTCCTACATGGAATGAGAAAAAAGAAGTCAACAGAACTCCTTAATCTGAGAATAGAAGAATACTACTTGATACTTAAAATATTGACGGAGAATGCAAGCGTATCTCTTTCCGTCAATAGTCAATCCAAAATGTAAACATTATAACTGATAGGATAAGTTACTTGACTGTGCAAAACTGATTTGAAGACTTATAATGTTGAAACGCAAAAATTAAAGGATCCCAATAGTAAGAGCTGAGATGAAAAGTAGTCGAGGATGAAAATCATACCGCAGTAATATGTGGTCAGAACCCGTGCATCTGGAGCATAAGAATGAATTTCAGTGGCCATGGTGCGGACAGAATCATATTGTTCCATGTTCAGAGGCTGCCACAATGTTGTAAGCTCGTGTTAATTTCATAACGCAAAGATCAATCGTGAAGACACAAATAAAGAATTGGTTTTAATTTTAAAAGTATTGTAGCAACCACACAGAAACTATAATATTAGAACACCAGCATACCTCATCCCACAAGTAAAAGTATGCCTTATTCCAGTGAGGTTTTGTCTTCAGGACATCAACTGTTTTCTGCAAGTAATCCTTTGCTCCATCATTACTGTTGCACATCAAGAAGCAACATAAATTAATCAGTACTTATCACTAAAATACCTGATAGAAGTGAGCACGATCTGACTATACCCAGTGATGGCTGGAGCATAAGGTACAGCATATGCTGCTAGTCGTGGATTTGAAAAATACTCATCCGATTTCGGATGATCAACTGGGAAAGAAGAAGAAACGAGTAATCAGCAAGTGTCTAGTCAACATATCAAATAGAACCAGATAACTAGAATCTAAACAACAACGGAAATATAAGCATGGACCAAACATTGTATGGCATGTATTTCAATGACGACACTTATTAATTTCTAGCTTACCTGGCCATGGGCAAGTATATGTCAGCACACGCATGCCCTCAGCCCACCTGCAAAAGTATGGGCTGATTCTAAACTGAAGAAGCCACTTAAAATGTTGATCCAATGCCTCATACCATTCCTCAGTTCCATGTTCAAAACCAAAACGATCTTCAATCACAGTATCAGATATCTAATACTGGTTAAGGAAGAAAAAACAGAAATTCTTGGAATACTGAAAAATTACAGCAACAAATGACTTCAGATGAATCCAATTTGATTTGGCTCCAGTTAATCCTCGAACCTGATGAACTATTATGATGGCAAAACATATTCCAGACTGCATACTTGTCAACTAATGAAAACAGATGATTCTCCCCATATTTAATTTCCAGAATCATCAGCCTTTAAATTAAAGGATACACCAAATACGGCAGGAAGTGAAGGAGTCGTAGGAATGACGAAGTCCCAGACTGTCAAGCTTAATTTAACACGTATGGGAAAGTTTGAAATTGCATCTTCATCCATCATATCAACACATCCATTATCTGAAGAGAACTCGGAAAATAATGGAGACACGAGAACTCTTCTTAAAGATGTAGTAGCAGAGTTCACTCTTTCATTGAATGAGTTATCATTAACAGGCTCCACAAGTTCTAAGCAATTCCTTAATTCAGTGAATAATTGATATTTATCAGCTCTGCTCAAACTCTGTGCAGAGGAACTGTGATGACCAAAAATATGGCAGTGAGAATACATACTTTTTTAATTTAAAGGGTGAAAATGATATCGAGACTTGAGAGCTTAATTAAAGGTTTACCAAGATGTATTTAAGACCATACCCATCTAATTTTCAACCTCAAAAACATAAGTACAGTAAAAAAGAGAAAGTTAATATCATTACTCTGTATCTTTCTTGATAGCAGTAACAATCAACTCGCCTTCATATATACCTGAGGGCTGCGTGCTTGGTACATCGATGGAAACCCATATGGCACTAGTTTGTCTTGAGTAGCAAACAAACATAAAACAAGAAAACAAAACCATCTGAGTTCGCAGGAAACGGTATTTGCTTGTACACATATAAATAAACAAGTCAATGGAAGCACCCACAGAGGGAGTAAATTACCCTGGAAATAAGCATATTTCGCTAACCGGAAGTTCAATGGGCACAAGAGCATCAGGAACACCTAATATGGGTACCACACGCCTTGCTTTTATCGATTGCCCAATAACCAGCCTGTCATCAACAGCCAGTCCATATTACTCCCATAATTACTAACTAGATAGTACTACCATACCTCGCAAGACGGGAAAAAAGGGAAATAACCTATGACCAGAGGCAGAACTTAAGTCATTGAAATGAAGCTGCACAATCCCAGCAGAACCACTAACATCTGCTGTCCCCCAAGAGAGTTTAGGACGTAGAGCAATTTGGACACTCTCTCTTTCATTTCTAGCAGCTAGAAGATTCGTCTTCAGAAACCCACCCAAAAAAAAGGAAACACAGACAGTCAGCTAAACCAACCACCCAGTATCGATATTATGAACAAGGGAGAGAAAAAAAGAGTTTACTTGGGGGTCGAGTAGTCGAGGCATGTCTTGAGGACCGACATTGGCAGTGCTAGGCATGGTCCAAACATAAACCAGATCAGAGGTAGGAATCTCTGTCGGGTTGATGCCATTACCAGACTTGTTGAATTTAGCTAAATTTGATGATATGGTGGATATTGATGTTGCTGTTGTTGATGATTCGAAGCCATAAGCAGTGCCTCCTCCTCCAACGCCTTCGACAGGCACGACAACTGCTCCTGCATCCAAAACTAAATTACATACGATTGAAATCGGAAATTGATTTTAAAAATGAATGAACGAACGAACGAGTGAGTGATTGACTGACCATTGTTTGAATTGTTGGTATCCATTAATGTGATCGTCCTTCCTTAACCTTTATGATCGTTCGTTCTCTATTTGCTTCGCTCCTTTTTCAGTTACTCTCTCTCTCTCTCTATCTATAGTTTGCAACTGGCAATTTGATGAATCGATTGCAGGCACAGATATTTTTCATTTCAAGAATATGCTCACTCAGCTCGACAGACGATTATAAAATTCCTTTTCTAAGACAACATTAACAAGTTTAATACGTACTTGCTTTAAACAATTAAAAACTGTTTACGTGTTAATGAGACCCATCTTGGCCATAGCGTTAAGTTAATTACATTACAGTACTTTAGTTTGAGAGAGATGTCGTCGATCGACCCGATTCGAGCTAAATACGAAATCGACCTGATTCGAGTTTAAATATTGCTTACGAAATTGACGAAACTATCACTCTAAGCCCATTGTTTACGGACCTGGCCCAGCCCAGCATAATATTTGGACCTTTTTTTTTTGGTTTATTAAAATACTAGCAGGTATTGCATTGTAGTTTTGTAGCACTGAATGCAGAAAATTCACTAGAACATGATTCTGATCGATTTTTAATAAACAACTTTGCAATTAATAAAGCCTAAGCACACGCTTGTCAATACAGACAAATACTAATAACAAATTTTATAGATTTATCGTTAATCACATTGTTTCGCAGTGAATAAGCGAGCTGATACAATAACAATAGAAATAAAAAAATTGTAAATCTTGCATTTAGGTACAGTGGCACCGACGTGGAATGGATGTACCTAGCGGTTTCCTCTTCTCTCGAACAATGGATTCCTTAATTGCCGGCAACTTCTGGTGAACCTTTTTCCATATGTGGTTCACCGCACCATTACGCGGAATCGGTCCGATGCCAGCTGGATAGCCATTGTCGTACTGAAAGAAGGGTTGAACTCTGGCCATATTTTGACGGAGTTCTTCCTTCTGTTTCTTTGAAAAGTGTTTAAGATGATCCACAAGCCATTTTGGTTTCAAGGCATCGCCAACGGCTACAAACACTGAAAATTCCGAGTAGTCTATGGCGGAGCCTTCAAATGGTAGCTCGATATTATCACTGACAATCACGGGTATACATAAACTTTGGATGGCGTCGAATAGCCGGCAGGAAGTTGGGGTGTCTCCAGCAGGGTGTAAGCAGAACTCCGACGATCTCATTCCTCTGATTGACTGCTGCCTCCCAGTTGCATTTGGGAAGCCTTCTTCCATGACAACTCCTGGCTCATTAACTAACAGGTCCCATAAACTTTCTCGAACAAGGCCTCCCTGTAAATTTAACAAGGGATGAAGACAAGGCATAGGCAATCAACTATGACAACCAAAATGCACGTGATGCTCGCTTAACTGCACTGGAGAGAAAGATTAATGTAGAAGATATCATTTATATTAATACCACTCTCTCAAACACACAATTTGGGAACTCACCCCGGTGTCTAAAACGAAAAAAAAAAAGGAGAGCTTGTCCGTATGAGATAAATTACTGCCAAGTGCCATCATTCAAGTATAAAAGTATTGAACTTTAAAATGTCACAATTTTTCAGTTTGTCCATTAAGCATTTGGTACAGAGGAAACAAGCTACTAAAGTATTCATATAAACACAAACCATTGGAGTAGTGTTAAGACCAGTTAAGTTATCAAATAAGGCATCAATCTTCTCATATTACCACAGATGTACTAAGCATGGTATACTAACAGCACAAACTGAAACATGAAATCATATAGAAGAAGATCGAATTATAATTCACAAATTCAGGCCGTGAAAAAACAAAAACAAAAAAAGAACATATCTCGTAATGCCAAATGCTTGAAGTATGCAAAACATATATATAAGATAGTGTCAGTAATTAAAATACTTACCCGATGCCTGTGTTTGGCCCCTTTAAAGTAAAGAAGTGTGTTGCGTTTCTGATATTCTGACAACGACAATCTGGGAAGCATATATGTATAAGGCACAATCACATCTTTAAGTAGAGAAACTTGAGTGTGTTCAATCCTGTCTGAAGAATTACCACCGTAAGATTTAGAGTCAAGCTTGTACCAGCCACCAAAATCTACCACCAAGAGAATAGCTGGGGCTATCTCAGCTCTAACATGCCACATTGCAACTGGGTCTGCCAAACAATGCTTCAAGTTTTTACAAAACCTGACAATTCAAATCAAAGACTGAATCATAAGCTGCCTAAAGTATGTACAAATTATTTCTTTCTTTTGCTTCCTTCATAGATATTTCAAAAAGATAACAGCTTTGATGATACCATACCTGTGAGAACGAAAACATGATCTCTGCCACCAGAGTTCTTCCAAGCTTCAGTATTCTTAACAAAATCTACAACTTCCCTCTGCCTCAAGTAATCCTGATTCTCCACACTCTTCTTCCTGAAAGCTCCTCTGCCACTTCCCAGCTCCATCTCCGCACTCAACGCCGCAAAGAACGGAACGAATACGACATCCGCCACGCGCCAGTCCCCCACGCGCCTCGCGAACGACGACCCAGTTCGCATCTCCTCGGGGGTTTCCAAGTCTCCCATGATCCAGTACTCTGCACTGTACTGTTTCACCAATAGATTCTCCGGAAAAGGCGGGTACTTTCCGAAACCGGTCGTGGATCGGGTACCAACATCCGGGTCGGTCGGTAACCGGTGGTCGGTATCAGAGGCCCAGTATTGCTCGATCAAGCCGTAACTGAGCGATCTAGGGAGGTCGGCGACGAAGACATTGATGGAGTTTGTTTCAGAGGAAACAATGGATTTATTATAAAGGGTATGTATTGGTTTAGGGGTTGTGAAGAAGATGAAGAATGAGACGAGGCAGAGGAATGTGAGTGTAACAAAGAGAGACGGAAGTGTACACAGAGCAGTGGAGGCGCCGCGGCCATTGCTTTTGGGACCGAGAGGCATCGCCGCCGTGTGAATGTTCAGTGATTCATCGTTGTTTGTTCGTCAAGTTAGGGTTTAGTTGGAGCTTCATTCATTCAGGATGAGACTGTCGAGATACCGATGGTCGATGGATGGATAGATAAATGACACTATCAGAATGTCAGTGTATGACTATGCAAATGTGGTCTGTAGGTCTTTAAAGTTTGATCTAATTTTCATTTGAGTCCTTGAACTTAAAAAGGTTTTATCTGATTCCTTGATTATAGAAACAAGATTTAACACCATTACACCAACAAGGTAAAAGAGGAAAAATTTATTAGCACCTTTCCTTCCCTGTGAAGGTATATATATTCATGTAGCTGTGTTAATAAATTTCATTTTTGTTTTCTTTTTCTTGGTTGTTATGAAGGTAATAAACATGCGATTCAATCATCAAACATGATCATATAAGTAACGGAATATATATCAATCGCATAAAATAAATTTCGGAACATTTGATTCGACATAGTCACGACAATACAAAAAAATGCGTGAATCTGATAGCTTTTCTTAAAAGTGTCATCCTTAGATTATCTTCTTCCTATTGCGTGATGATTAGACTCTGCTCGACAATCGAACATCGCCTCTCTATTGACTCACACACACAATTGTACGAAAGAGAAGCAGAATGCTAGTTCTACGTTACTAGGGTTTTGGGCTGCATTACCTGAGAGAACTCTTTTTTCTGACACGGCTCAACCTAAAATTTGGCTAACACTAGTATATATAGTGTTGTACCCGATTTTTAGGTCATCCAAATTAATCCTAGTCCATTCGTGAAAATCTATTGTGCGACCCAATATGCTATCGTTTATTTAGTCGCAGGTCCAATATGTTATGGGTTTTAGAGCATAAATTCTAACAATCTCCCACTTGCTCTAGGTCTCATATCATATTGGCCTAATCGATATAATTGGTCTCTAGCCAGACATTATAACCATCCAAATAAACATAAAACTTGAATTCTAGTTAACCTATTTGATAGCTTTTGTTGTAATCCCTTTGTTACATGATATCGTATTTGGACATAGAGCATGTTGAACGTCAACCATATACTGTCCAAATAGTATTTCCTCAATCCCTAAGTTAACTGACAAGTCGAATAACACTAATAACACTTTATTAGTTCATTCTCGCATGGCCATGCAATTTCTCAGTTTCACTTAATCGAGAGGCCTAATAGTTATCTCGCTCTATTGAGAGGAACAAATCCCATCTTGCATAATCATTCCATCTTCATAAATCACATTAGATTCGAACATAATCTTTATAATCATCCGGTTAAAGATGACGTTTGAATATGTCAAAAAATAACAATTCTTATGTAGGAACTATGATATACTCAAGTTTAAGAATTAACAAACACAATTATCACGAGCATTACTAATGACGTCACCATGCAGTAATCTCATCAGTAGGTAAGTCCAGTATAATATTCTCTAACATCTACCTACTTATTTGATATGTACCATACACATAATCATCCCATAATTATCGATCAAACTCGTATTAGTATTGTGCCATTCAAAATCATATTATGAATGATCAACTAGAGACATATTATATATGTAACATGCAAACAAATATAATAATAATGATAATAACAAAAAGTAATAAAAGTATTTATTAATTAAAATGTAACAAAATCTCTGAATATGTGTTTGGATCGCTGGTATGATCTACCGTACCTTGTGCAATAGGACCATTATTGTCACAATAAAGGATAAAGGACCTTTTATGATAGGAACTATTCCTAGTCCAGTGATAATTTTTTTTATCCACACCGCTTCTTTAGATGATGCTATATACTCAGTTTCCATTGTAGAATCTGCTACAGTGTTCTGCTTGGAACTCTTCCAACTCACTGCTCTTCCGTTTAACAAAAACACATATCCTTACTGCAATCTAGAATCATTTATGCCAGTTTGGAAGCTAGCATCAGTGTAACCCTTTACAACCAAGTCTTCTTCCAAACCTCCATAGACTAAGAATGCATCTTTTGTCTTTCTTAAGTATTTAAGAACGTTCTTGACTTTTGTTCAGTGACATTCACCGGATCTTTTTTATGTCTACTTGTCATACTCAAAGCAAGCAGAACATCTGGTCGAGTACAAATTATTGCATACATTATAGACCCAATAGCCAAGGCATACGAGATCTTACTCATGCGTCCACGCTCATTAGATGTCTAGCATTGTTTCTTGCTAAAATGAATGCCATGAGCCATTGACAAGAAACCTTTCTTAGAGTCTTGCATACTGAACCTTTTCAATATTTTGTCAATGTAAGTACTTTGACTCAGACCAATAAGTCTTTTCTATCTATCTCTATAAATCTTTATCCCAAAGATATAGGCAGTCTCGCCTAAGTCTTTCATTGAAAAATACATCCCTAACCATGTTTTTACACTCTTCAAGCTAAGAATGTCATTTCCAATTAGTAATATGTCATCAACATATAGGATAAGGAAAATTATATCGCTCCCACTAACCTTTTTGTATACACAAGGTTCATATTCATTTTAAATAAACCCAAACTGTTTGACAGCTTCATCAAAACGAAGATTCTAACTCCGATATGCTTGCTTTAATCCATAAAATGGATTTCTGAAGTTTGTAAATCTTTCCAGAATTCTCAGGATGGATGAAACCTTCAGGTTGTGTCATATACACATCCTCAAGTAAGTTTCCATTAAGAAAAATAGTCTTAACATCCATCTGTCATATCTCATAATCATAGTATACAACAATGGCTAAGAGAATCCTTATGGATTTAAAAGCATAGCGACTGGTGAAAAAGTTGTATCATAGTCAATACCATGAGTCTGTTTGAAACCTTTAGCAACAAGTCTTGCTTTATAAGTTTGCACATTGCCATCCATGTCAGTTTTCTTCTTAAAGACCCACTTGTATCAGATGATTTTTACACCTCGGAGAGCATCAATCAAGTTCCAAATTTGATTGTCATACATGGATTGCATTTCATATTTCATGGCACTTTGCCATTTCTCAAAGTCTGGACTCGACATACCTTCTTGATAGGATTCAGGCTCATCTTGATCTAGGAGAGTATACTTAGAAGGCAGACGTCGATTCCCAGCAGGATTCCTGCGTTCAACTTGTGCTTCTTGAACAGGTTTCGCAACTTGTTGTGGCCCTTGTTCATCATCCATAACAGGTTCTTCGACTTGTTCAAGTTCCACAACTATTTGTGGTTATAGTTCAAGTAGAACATTCGATTCATGGTTTTATTCAGGCACCATAACTCCTTGTGTACCTTATGAAGGTTGTTGAATGGACACCACAACCACTTGTGGAGTACACTGTGATTTTTCCGAAGACAGTTGTCTGTTTGTGGTACTAAATCCTCTTGTGACTCTCGAAACTCCTCGAGGGTTACTGTGCTCCCATTGTTTTCTTTAGAGAGAAATTATTTCTCTAAAAAAAAAAATTTCAGAGATATAAACACTTTATTCCCTGAAGGAACATAAAAATAGTACCCTAATATTCTTAGGATATCTCACAAATAAAATTTTTTCAGATCTGGTTGCTAGCTTATCACTAGTTGGTTGTTTGGCATAAACTTCACAACCCCAAATCTTAAGAAATGGCAAACAAGGTTTGTCGGCCGTCCACATCTCATGTGGAGTTTTTTCAACCGCTTTCGTTGGAACTCGATACAAAGAATAGGCTGCAGTTTCCAATGCATATCCCCAAAATGACAATGGGAAATCTTCCCGGCTCATCATTGATCGAACCATATCTAATAGAGTTCGATTTCTCCTTTCAGATATACCATTTAATTGTGGTGTTCCGGGTGGAGTCAATTGTGAAACAATTCCACACTTCTTTAGATGATCAACAAACTCTTGGCTTAAGTATTCACCGCCTCGATCTGATCGAAACATCTTAATAGTTGTGCCAAGTTGATTATGTACTTCATTCTGATAAATCTTGAACATTTCAAAAGTTTCATGTTTATCTCTCATTAGATAGACATAGCCATATCTACTCAAATCATCCGTAAAAGTTATGAAGTAGAGATATCTACCTCTGGCATGAATGCCTATTGGTCCCCATACATTAGTATGTATTAGACCTAATAAGTCAGTAGTTCTTTTCCCAGTTTCGGTAAAAGGTTGTTTTGTCATCTTGCCAAGTAAACAAGGTTCGCAATAGTCAAATGATTCATAATCAAATGAGTGTAAAAGTCCATTTTGATGGAGCTTAGAAATACGTTTCTAATTTATATGACCAAGACGACAATGCCATAAATAGATCGGACTCAAATCATTATGTTCGACTTTCTTATTACTTATGTTATATATATCATCTACATTAGGTGCGTCAATATTTAGGACATAAAGGCCAGCATATAAATCAGCAATACAATAAAACAAATCATCATAACTGTAAATGGAGCATCTTTTATTCTTAATGCAAAATGAAAAATCTTCATCATCCAAAATAAAAATAGGAATAATATTCTTACTCAAAGTAGGGACGTAAAAATAATTGTTCAAAATTAACAAAAGCCCGTCGAGCAAAACTAATTCATAGGTTCCTATGGCTTACACAATAATCCTTGCTTTATTTCTGACTCGTAGGTCTACCTCACCCTTCTTAACCTTTCTATTTGTCTTGAATCTCTGCACATTTGTACAAATGTGAGATCCACATCTGATATCTAATACCCAAAAAGTTGAAGTAGAAAGATTAATTTTAATAACATAAATACCTGAAGATAAGGAGTCACTACCCTTCTTCTTCTTCTTCTTCTTCTTTAAATCATCCAAGTAGAGAGGACAGTTCCTCTTCCAATGATCGGATTCTTTGCAGTGGAAACAAACACTTTTCTTTAGAACCATTTCCTTAGGAGCAGGCTTAGTGCCATTTTCTTGTCCCTTAAACTTACCAGCAACATTTGCTTTGGGCTTACCAGAACTTTTCATCCCCTTTCCTTTGTTGACCAATAACACTTGTGGTTTAAGCTTCTTAACAACACTTTGCTCAACTTTCTTAAGCATCATATGCAATTCAGCGAGAGTCTTATCCATGTTGTTCATGTCATAGTTCAGAATAAACTGACTATGACTATCAGTGAGAGAATTAAGGATCATATCCATAATAAATTCTAAGGTCAAACTTTTTCTATCTAAAAACCTATCTAATTGTTCAATCAAGCTTTTCATCTTCAAAAGATGAGCACTGACATTGCATGCCAAAAGAACTTTGGTATTCTCATACCTCTCTTGACTTGTTATGTGTTGGAATGTCTCTTCAAGATGAGCATTTATCTCATAAGCATCCATGTATTCCAGATGCTTATAAAGTTTTAGAACCATGGTGGCTCGCATGAGACATGGGACTTACTTTCTTGATTGAGAATTGTCACTGTGATCGAATCGACAATATACTTAGAGACCTTCTCTTGCTCATTATTATCAATATCTTCGGTAGAGACCTCAGGGATCGGTTCATCAAGAACATATGACTTACTTTTTTGATTGAGAATAATTTTTAGGTTCCTAACCCAATCAAGATAGTTATTTCCATTTTCTTTTTGCTTTTCCTTCTCAAGGACATATCGCGGTGACAATTCAGAGTTAACGGTAATAGTATTAGTCGACATGACTACAATAAGATATGTAAATAAACAGATCAGTAATATTTTCATAAAAAACCACTATTCAATATCTCTCAATATCAAATATATATTAAACATAGTGGGCTAAGATCCATACATAATATAATCACAAGGCAGCGAAGGCATGTCACTCACAATTATATTATTTAGGTATGTAACACTTTACAAATTACATCAAATGTAATTCTTAGAAATTTATGAGATCATGACATCAAATGTCTAAGCATGTTATTATCTTATCATATGCATTTGGATTCAAAATATTTTTGACAACCAAATTAAGTTCAACCAATTTAAACATGTGAGCAGCACTATTACTCATCCTACCTAATCAAGATAAGTTGGTTAAAGTTTGCTTAGCAATACCATGTTGAATGATCATGGCCTTGATAGATGTCTCAAATTTGAATTGTATAGAACTTAAAATTTTAAAGAGGAAAAACACATATGCATATCAAATATGCAAATCACGTGAGCATATAACAAAAACAACTTATCGTCAGCGCTCACATAACCACCCTACGCAGAGCAGTTCGGCGGTCTAACGATTTATCCGATATTTATGTTCTCAACATACGGGTAAAAACCTAAAATCATATTCTAGGGTTTAATAACAAACGAATCCTTATTGATCATATCAATACAATTCTCCTTATTAAATCACCACAAACTCTGCATAATCGTTATCACACAGCAAACAACACAGAAACAGCATATTATATATCCTAACCATCTCAGCTAACATGTGAAACAACGATTATCATGTTCTCGGTCAACACAGAATCAATATATATCGCATATATACACAAACGCAAAACTATGTCGAATCTAAGCGAATCAAACACTACTCTAATACCAATTGAAGGGAATTAACACGCGATTCAATCATCAAACATGATCATATAAGCAGCAGAAATATATAATAATTTCATAAAACAAATCCAGAAACATTTGATTCGACATAATCACGATAATACAAAGAAAAATTGCACGAACCTGATAGCTTTTCTTAAAAGTGTCCTCTTTAGATTATCTTCTTCCTATTTCATGATGATTAGACTCCGCTCGACAATCGAACGTCGCCTCTCTATTGACTCACACAAAATTGCATGAAAGAGAAGCAGAATGCTAGTTCTACGTCTACGTCTATGTCTACGTAACTAGAGTTTTGGGTGGATGTATTACCTAAGGGAACTCTTCTGTCTGACACGGCTCAACCTAAAATTAGGCTAACACTAGTATATATAGTGTTGTATCCGATTTTTAGGTTATCCAAATTAATCCTAGCCCATTCGTGACAATCTATTGTGCGATCCAATAGACTATCGTTTACTTAATTACAGTCTCGCAAGCCAAATATATTATGGGTTTTAAAACATAAATTCTAACCTGCTACTCTCATCTCACTGTGTTCTTCTTTATCAACCACTGATCGAGTAATGTATCTATCTTTTGCTCCTTGAAATGCGTATGAATGAGTATTGTGTGATAAAATGCTCTTCAAGTTTTCATCTTTTCAGCGTGAAAAGTTGAGATTTTTTTTGTTTTGTAAGTTTTGATCTTTTTGAAACTAATGTACGCATGATTGTGGCAAAACATTCAAGTTATCTGTCCTAAAATGTGAAACGTTTTGATTTTGATTTTTCTTTTTTAATTTGAAGTTAGTTGTGTGGCGGAATATATGTCGGAAAGTTTTGATTTTTCTTTGGTTCAGATTAGTATTATTGGCTTCTTCAACGTTTGATGACATCAAACACAAGATCGACGAGGCGTTTGAGCAACAGCAGAAGCAGCACCACTCGAACTGCTAATCTCCATGGAAGGAGAATCGACAAGTGAGATTAAGGCCTTGAAAATAGAGCTTAATTTTAAAAAGATTCTCAGAAACAAGACCGAGGAAGAGCTTGTGGTGTTGAAGGATGTAAACTATTCTATGAGGGTAGAGTGTGATTTTGAAAAGTTACACAGACACAGGGTTGAGAAACAGGCTCAGGAGTTTAAAACTTAAATTCAGAAACTCAAGGATACAGTTAAACTCCAAAATCAAAAGTTAGCTCAATTAGGAGGGATTCTACGACAACCCGCCGCAAGCTCCAGTCCAGACAATTTGCCTACTCCAGGTATTTTGTTACTCACTCAATTATCATATACCGTAGTAGTTAGTAGTAGATTGTCATGTTGGGTAGCTTAGATTGTCATGAGTTATCTTTTGTCATGTTAAGTACCTTGGAAAGAACTATATCTCATTCCCTTGGATCACTCTAATCTAAACTTCAAGTGCATTCCGGCGTACCAAATTAAGTTTTATATATTGGAACCAATGCTGATGAAATTATTTAATATTTCTGGCTTCTCATGCCGGCCAGGTACAGACGTTAAGCTTTCTAATCAAAATGGTGTTGTTGAGATCCTTGATAGCGATGATGATGACAGTCCGTCAAGCAGAAACAAAGCTACTCTCAACTGATGTTCTTCAATCTAGTGAGGCTACGTCTAGAAATAAGGCGACAAGTATGCTCCAGCAGAATTTAGCTTCATCTCCGGTGGAGATCAATGATGATGATTCTCACAATTGAACATTGAGTGTCAGTTTTTTGGCAGATTCATCTCCTGCAATTTCTTTTGACGTACTCTAATCCTGCTGATTTTGAGGCTTATGTTCTTGTTTTTGAACTCTAAATGTCCGCAACCGCAAGTGTTTTGCACATTTTGACATGCCTTTGCTTGACATTTTGCAATACTGGTAATGCATTCGTAACGTACACTCTCGCTAAAATGTTTTTGTTCAAGTTTATTTATTGTTGTGTGGTGCAAAGCAAATGTGGATTGAAGTTCATCACATATACTGCAAAAGTTGTCGGGTAATATTTCTTCACATATCATCAACATATGCAATGTGTGAAAATTGGAAATAATAAGAGAAAACGGACTTGTGTGGATTTTGATTTTGGGATGGGACAACTGGTCAAGGAGCTTTAGGTATATTATGATTTTCAAAATTTATATCAACTGCCCAATGTTATCGCTCTGAAAATCATATCTCCGGTTTAAATGTGTTAGCCCGAAGATCTTTCTATTTGGCTTAATCGATTTATTTTATTAAAGCATACGAGTCCATTGAGCTAAATAAGAATTGTAGAATCATCCTCCAAAGGATTTGATTTGATTCGATTCGATTTTTTAACAAAATTCTTTTTAACTTAAAGACTTCATCGATGTATATACCTAATCGAATCTAGATTATTAATTAATTAATTGAGCAAAATAAAGGATTTATTCTATCTCTGATTTGTAAAATATACCAGGTTTTCCCATTTTTCCTGAGTAGTACCGGAGTAATGGTCTGGTCAGGATTTTCTTTTTCTTTTTTAATAATTTCTGGTCAGGAATTTGTTATAGTCGTATTCTATGTTTGAATTATGATCATGAATTTTGACTTGTATGTTTTTCTTTGGTAGACTAGATTTCTCGATTGTGTAGGATTTAACTTGAACACATATTAGAAGACTACAATAGAGAGTCCGCCAACCATGGCAGTGGCCCGACGGCATTTCGGATTTATGGGTAGATTATGTATTAGGGAATATAAGAAAAATAAAAAAATAGAGAGTCCTTTAATTTTCCTATAAAATGAAACAAACATTATAGTTTTTGTTATGTAAGTCAAATACTGCGCTAATCCTCGTACATTTCGAATTATTGTAGAGCATCGGGCTTTTTAAGGGTAGCTCTCCTAAGAGTGTTTGTTCCATTCACATTGACCAAAAGATGAGAGACACAACACAACTCAAACTATCAACATTAAAGGAACGCCGGTGAGTTTTGGCTGCCTCGATTCCTCTATCTCATGTTTCTGGCATGAGGTTGAGGTTCCTTGGCACATAAATATTACAATTTCATGCATACTTAACAATACATTATCATTTGCAAATGTAAACAGAATTTTGACACATGTAAATTTTATGACTTCGGCATGAAATAACATCTTTATCCTCTCACAAAGACTCCGACTGAGATCCCTAGAGAGGGTAAAAGACAGAATTGGAATTTTCATGTCAGGCAAGTCATAAAACTTGCACGTCAAAGTTCTATTGCATTTCTAAATGATGATGATGCATTTAAAATATCTTCGGCTGTCTGTTACAAGTTTACAAACTTATGCATAATAATAGTAATGTCGATGCTTCAACGAGAGTTTATGCATCATATTATGATCCTGAGACGATGGTTTTGTTATTCGGGACTGAGAGCTTGCACCAGCTCATGAATTTTGCTATGAACTCTGCGAAACAAAAGGAATTAATTAAATCATAAGAACTGTACATCAATTTCACTCTATGTTTGTATCTGGCATTTTCGTTTCCGTGTTTGGTCAGATAGAGGAAAAAAAAAAATAAATAAATAAATAAAAAAAAAAAAATTCACTAATACTTGTCTAATAAAAAACTTGTAGTTTAGAGTTTATGAATAATAGACAGACATAAAAAATTGTGGGAAATGGAGGCATTACCTTCAATCCTCAAGAACTGCTGTGCACTGGTTCTCCGTGGCTCTAATCGATTGCGTCCAATCGCCAATGGCTTCTCGCGATCAAACATTCCCCCTTCGTCCCTCTGCAGGACGCAAATTAAGAGCATTAATGAGTATAGAATACATTACGTACATAGATACTAAATGCACATTATATAATCAGATCAAGTTTATGATCATACATTATAGTCCTCATATAGCATATCGACGTGATGTCTCAAGTTCTCAGGTAAAAATTTCTTCAGTTCCTTGACCAAAGACTGCATTTCACAGAATATATACCGATTCAAATATGTTAAGTTAATATATAAATAAATAACAAAATTGCATTCTGATCTTTATTCTCGTACCTTGAAAATGTAATCAGCAGATATATCATGCTCGGTCAGATGTCGAAGCTTTACTCGGATATCGTACAGCCTGAAATGTAACAAAATGACGGAAAGTATCAGACAATAAATCTAGTTTTGAATTAGAAGGATGACTTGAATATAAATTTGAATTAAGCTTACTGTCTTGGGGTTTGCTCTTGGACAATGCTCTTAGCAATGTTTGCAATGTCATGTTCCCAACCTGTTAAAATCTCTTCATCTTCCTTGAAAGGATAACTGCATAATTGAAACCAATATGAATATTCCTTAATAGAAGTGGGCTGATTCATGGTTACAGTAATTTAACTAGATCAAAAGAGATATGTTGATCTATTATATATACGTACCTTGCTCTCCAAGTAGCCTCAAATGAGCGGATTGCTTGACGCAGATTTTTGTTTGAATTTTCGGTAATACTTTCAGCAAACCGGTGAGGCAACTCTATGCCTTCTTTTTCAGCAATAAATTCCAGAACTTTAACAACCTGAGCAAAAGTAGCCAAAATGTTGTTCCAATCAGCAAAATTTGGTTAAAATATTAGATTCTCGTCTTTTCCGAAAACATTAAAAAAAAAAAAATTCAGACCTCCTGTTTGGAAGGCGGAGAAAGCTGAACAAGAGTACAAAGTGGTCTGATTGGCTGAAGCTTTGATGCATCAGAGCAACAAAAGAAGACTTTAGTGCATCCATTATTATCATATCGTTCAAACAGCCACTTGAGATATAGCAATGCTTCGCTTGACAACTTGTCTGCCTCATTTAAGATAATTGCTGCATATTGTAAAAGTAATAGATTGAGAATTAATTGATCATGTCGGACTTTTCAATTTACTTTTCGGTTTGAAGAGATAGATAGATATATATATAAACCTCGGCTATTCTCAGGATTACAGGGAGATGAATTGTTGGTTACGTTACTGTCTTTGCCACGAATAAGTTCCACGATTACACTCTTCTCGTATTCTTTGATATCACTGAGGTTAATCTCTAGGTGGCGGGAAGATTCTCTTACATCTACTTTTAGAGAGCCTATGGATTCTCCCTGTATATATAAAAGTTCACGAATATGGAAATTATCAATTGTGATTACTGTTTTTTTTCTTAATTTGTTTATCCATAGAGGTTTAAAACTTGAATACAAGAACGACTAGAAGAATCACCTTTAAGTTAATCGTCTTACGTGCATCCCTTGTCTGTCAGAATTCAAAAACAAATCGAGCATATCAGATGTTGTCCGACTTAATAACAGAAATCATTTCCCTAATGACTTGGCAGTTTTCCAAGTCATATATAGAATGAGAAGTGATTTGTAGGAGTTTTTCATATACTACTAACTAGTGTTTGTGGTGTCTGTGAATGTTAGAAATCAATTCAAATTGAAAGTACCTGGTTAACTTCCTGAGCTCCATAAACTTTTCGGAGCATGGCCAATATCATAGTTCTCTTCCCCACGCCTGGAGGTCCTTCGAAAATGAAATGACCACACTCTTCATTTCTCAGCTATCAATCAAACACAAATATGACTATTATATAATTAACTACACTCGTACACAATTTAATCACCTTAAATTCAGAAAACTTACCTTTTCTTCCAGTTTAATAGCTTTGTCATGGTTGCAGATAAATTCTTCCAAGGCCTGAGGGCGATATCTTTTTGCCCATACAAACTCGTTCTCACCAGGATCCGCTTTACTAGTAATGGTTTCGATGGTTTTTAGTGGCGGTTGTTGTGCTCGCTCTTGTTCATATATCCTCTCCCTCAAAGGCTTCTCTTTGCAAGTAATCAAGAAAGCATTAAGATCTCTGATCTCCTTCCTCT
The DNA here is from genome assembly GCF_046630445.1 of Rutidosis leptorrhynchoides. Classification (NCBI taxonomy): domain Eukaryota; kingdom Viridiplantae; phylum Streptophyta; class Magnoliopsida; order Asterales; family Asteraceae; genus Rutidosis; species Rutidosis leptorrhynchoides. The sequence goes on from NW_027266774.1 coordinate 100,808, forward strand.
CAAAACTCGCCGAAGTAACAGATTCATTATTATCGCTAGAATTATCTTCTACTGCCGATAATGGATATGATAATGATGTGGCAGACTCATTCCTTCTCGTCGACAACTTGGCATGATCGGCAGTATTAGTAGCAGTTGTAGTAGAGATAGTTTTTGCTGTATTGTTATTAGTATTCGTCTTAAAGAAATAGCAAGAGCTGCTCAATACTTGCATCTTAGAGATAAAAGAGTAGAAAGAGCTTGAAGAACTAGAACTTGCCAAAGTTTCGCGTCCAGGACTTGACGGAAGATTATTATTCCTACCGCCATGATTATTGATAGCTAAAGATTGATCGGTGAGTCCTTTGTAGTAAGGACTGCTCCTGAAATTCCTGTCATGATGAATGAAGGCAGCAGCAGCAACAACGGCTGCCGCCTGCTGCTGCCTTCTATCGTGAGCTTCTAGAGACTCCTTCGTCAAGGAGTCCGAGGAGTCGTTACTCTTTCTTCCAGGTAAATTAATAGCATTTCCTAGCTTGTTTAATGGCTTCCAGTGGGAAGAAGAAGGGTAACGAATTGAACCTGTCGAGCGAGCTTTGGATGGAGAGTTAATGGAGGAAGGGTGGGGGACGGGTGACACTGGACTCGGCGCCATTGCATTTGTGCCTACACTTGGAATTACGAGAAAATAGGAGGAAAAAAGTTAGATTACCTGGTGAAGAATGGAATTTATGTATTGAGAAATTCTGATGATGTCATAAGAAGTTGACAAATGAAAAGGATGTGTGGATGGATTCTTATTACATTATAAAAAGTAAGTCGATATTCACAACACTCTTGAGAGAGATAGGCATTGTTATTAACGGTGAAGGGTCAAACAGCAATCGTCAGTATTAACTAAAACTCTATATATAGTGGTCAAAGTTGCATTGCAATATAAAATTCAGAAATTGTGTTACAACTATATACTATAGTCGTATTGTAGAACACAAGTTAATAGCGAGTGCACGGCTAATAAGAACAGTCCAATATTATCTTTTAATTGATTATTTTCACCTGCACAGATGAAAACTATGATTCAGATGGCGCCACCTCTGCAAGATAGAGTAGAGGAAGATGTAGGAGAAGTTGGGTTTCTTCTGTTTCAAGCAATGAAATGGGTTCTTTATTTTAAGAGACCAATTAATTAACATCTGGTTATGGAAAAATTGTTTTTTTTTTTTCTTTTAAAAAACAATAAAAATTAATTAGTTAATGTTGGCTTGCGTTGTTTTTTCATTAAACAGGAAAACTTATGAAGCTCATAGAAGAAGATGGGAAAACATGAATCAAACTCAACAAAGGGAGTCGATGTTTATAAATTGGCATGTTAATAGCAAAAAAAATTCATATAAAAATAGCGCGTTAATAGACACGCCCCTATAATGATCTACTAGAAATAAATTGCCAACACTAATTTTCAGAATCTAAAAAAGCTGTGAGGTCATCAAACGACCTCACTGCTTCTATACTGGCTTAGCCACTCCTCATCACTACTTGAAGAATAAACCTCTCTTCTTTCCTTTCTTTTTCTCACCAGCCTGTAAAAACGAAAACAATCTTTTAATCGCTAAAGCACCACATTTACACGAAAACAAAGTATATATAATAAATACTAACGATCGTGTAAAAGATGACAAAACAAAGGTTATAAGAGAATGAGCTATATACCCTCAAGATAAACAATCTCATGGTGAGCACGATTGTATCCCTTGAACTGCAAAAGTAAAATATAAAATAAAAATAACATCAAATGTGCAGGACATCCAAAGAAAAATATACAAACATGGGAAAAATCCATCAGCGACAAAGTTAATAAACAAAAGTTAGACAAGTACGGAGTATTATCAAACAGTTGCCATAGTTTCAAATGCTTTAACATCAAGTGCTTAGTGATCTACTAAAAACAAAACGATGATATACCGCCTACACAAACAACCACAAGGAAGAAATGAAAGGAAGAGCATAATTTGATAAGATGCCCTACCTTTCTACCATTTGTCCAAAATTTGAGTTTTCACACACCATAGACCAGAACTTATCAAAATTGAAAACTAAGTCTGCCATTGCAGTTATAGTACAAGAGTTTCTACCTAGAACTTACCAGCTAAAATCTGTTGGGTTGCCTTCTGCTCGTAGGAGATACTCACTGTTGTCGGAACAAATAACAACAAATTCCATATCATGTCCATAGGGAATGGCAACCTGCAATTGAATGAAGCGGAAGAAAAATACGAAGTCAAAAACACAATTTCATAGACCATTCATATATATCAAAAGCACAGAAAAGAAGAGCACATCATATATCAAGGATTTCAGAAATCAATTCCATATACATACGATCCGTGATATGCATTATATTAGACACAATGACTTGTATGTTGACTCGGTGGATTGGAAGTCAATGGAAAAGATATTTACATTAATTGCAATAGAACATGGATTAATCTCTCCTAAACGATGTAAGAACACCAGTAAATGATTATGTAAGGTGCCTAGGTGTCTTGGACAGTTTGCTGGGCCCACATGTCAAACTAAAAGTAACACCTATTGAGTACCACCGGTAGTGAATTTCTCAAACACAAAGCAAGTAAGGAACAAAGGTTTTATCCCCTTAAGCTTAAATCAACAAAAATGTGTAATGTGTTCCCAAAATGATTTCGACAACCCACTATTTCTGTGTTTCACTGCAAACAAACATGTAGCCATTCTCCACATGAACAAAAAAGTGATCTCAAGAATCGCACTACTTAGAAAAAGATGGAAAGAGGGATGAAGAAGAGGAGGGGACATCTGAATGCAAATATAACTTTGTGGAATCTGAAAATATGCAGAAGTAGTTAGACCAACAACTTATTCACAGTTAGGGCTGTAATGGAACCATACACTAGTGGAAGGTGAAAACTTTTCAGTCACTACAACGCCACTGGATCCACTACACTTGACACTGAAAGCATCTCTCTTAATGGCCAGGGTAGCTTGTTCCCAAATATCAAGAAATCTACTCTGTTCAGGAGATGCAACAAAAGAACAGAAAATAAGTCAAAAATATGTAGCACAGTTTCTAATGCAAGCTCTAAAATAACATTGGGTAGAGTAGAAGACCCTTTTTTGTGCTGTTGTTCTAAACTTCCTTACCGAATAGGAAACTTTGAATGACGCATGACCCTGATGAAGAGCCTTCTCTATGAAAAGCTGCATACCAGGTTCTGTCAACGAGAAAGGAACCATCAAAACATGCATAAGAAAAGAACAACTGCATACTTCTGTTTGATAAAAAGACAAACAACGGCACTACCCACAAACAACACAGACAATCATCCCTGGTATCCAGCAGGTCACAGAATCAGAAGCTTGCAAGAATACTGACTGTAAAGTGTAAACTGCTTTTGGAAGGTGCATGAATAATGAAAATGGTGCCGAACTGATGATGTGACCTTTGTTTTAGAATTCAAAAAGTTCTAAACTAGAATATTCTCTCTCGTGTGTAGTACCTGCAAGATCTCGTCACCTTCGTGCTTATAGTTGGGTATGTTCTCTTCTAAAATTCTGTTCTTAAACCTACTATAATTTGACTCCCTATATTTTTTGTGATCGGTACAAAAAGTGTTCACGTTTATCTGATCCACAAAAAGTGTGGTGCGCGATGAGAAGATAGAACTTACCACAAGTGATCTTTCTGTGCTCATTGGCGAAGACCTTTACAAGCTCTCCCTGGTGGCAGAAAGACATCATGTTATTCATAAATAAAAGTGTAGATGACAGGTGACAACAATTGAAACAACAAAATCAACACCAATTAGTAAAAGAATAATTTTGATTTATAGTAACATCCCCTTAATCGCACAAAAGATACAACTCTTGTCTTATGTGGCGCAATAATAATGCTATACACAAACCAAGCTCTCTATGAGCATATTGGTAGCTTAGCTTCTCAAAATCATTTCTTATCCTAAACAAATGCTGCTAAGCCTAATTTTGGCACGTCAAACCAAACAAAAAGAGGATTGAGCCAAGCTCATCCATGGGTTATGAACCGTTTAGGTGTTCATGTAGAATCATTATATTCATTGCTTGAAAATCATGGCATCCCAAGTATAACCGAGGCTTGGCATTTGAACCAGTCTTTTGCACGCACCTTCTAAACACCTTTGGAGGCTGCAGCCATGACTCACTACTGCTAACTTTGCCAAATAATAGGCTTAATTTAATGTTTGAGTCTCTATGTGAGATTGAGTTCACAAGTTAGGACACATGGAACATCAACAAAACACACCATGCCAAACCTGCAGAGTACATATACTTGCCCAAAACAAAGGATTTATACCTTGCGTTTTCTATCATCAAGAGGCTGGACTTCTATAGCAAGATAGGAATCTACATCGTCCGCATTAACAAGATAATTTGGTTGCTTTGCGCCTGTCATCAGGAACTCCTAATATAAGGCAAGACCATTGAGAGAGAAAAGGGAAAGTTTCAAACCGAGCAATGAGATGAAGATACCTTCTATGTAATTGACAGATCCATCTTCCAAATGCCGCACCCACTGTCAATCCCAAAAACGGAAACGATGTCATATCAGAGTTCTGCCTCGACATCAGATGAAAAGATCCCAGACGCAATGCAACAAACTTGGACAACAGTAAATATGTGGAAATTATGGTCAGAATCATGAACTATACCTCAAAATTACAACTGGTTGTACCATTGATAGAGTATCCAGATGCTTGTAGTTCTTTTCCAGGATAGGCTTCACCTGAAATTTGGAGGCCTTCTATTGCAGGTAATGCATCATCAGCAGCTGCATGTTACAAGCCATGAAAAAACTTCAGATTACCCAAAATTGATCATAGATGAAATAAATAAGTAACTAGGAAGATAACTTTTTTACCTTCAGAAAAAGAAGAAGAAGGTTCTTCAAGAACTGGTGGCAGGAAAGGAGAATATGAGGGATCATCAAGTGTTGTTGTATAAGGAGAGTTCCCTGGCCAATTTGAAGGCTCCCTCTCATTTTGATGTCCCTCTGTGTCAGACTCATCTATGTCACCATTGCTAACAGGATCGCGAAATGTGACCTGCTTGTTCACGCCTTCATCACCATTCTTTGCTATATTTACATCTGCTCTAGTAACTGCAAGCTGCGCAGGCATATCATGAGCCGCTTCATTCCTGACAAAACTAACGTGTTTGATTAGGACATCACATGGAGCGACTTCTAGACCTTGGCAATCTCATGTTGATTGAAAGCAATGCCTTACAATTAAATATTACTATGCATTAGAGAATTTTTCTAGATAAGAATCCACTCAACATTTTCTTCTATCAAAACAGAAAATTTCAATAACTGAAAAAATCAACATGATTAGTATTCTAAAAAGCCCAACATTAGCGTGCACATTTTTACAGTCATCCATTCATATGAAAACAACTGACATAGAAGTTCAATGAAATCAGGACCCACCAACAAATGCAAAGCTGTGTAATTTGTACATACAGAGCAGTCTCCATTTTACCAGTCTCACCTGCTCGAAAGAGGTGAAAACCTCCCCAAGTCATCAAATTCTAGATTCCTTGTGATAACACCACCCGAATCACCCTGAGGATGACCCAAATGATCCCAATCAGTGGCCGTCTGTACATGTGAAGAAGTAGTTGGTATCTTTCCTTGAGAATACATTGGCTGAGCCACCAATTCAAGCCCATGTTTATTCTGACAATAAAACAAAAGAAGTTAAGCACATCATTTAGGCAGACAAGGAGACAAGGTCTAAAAAGCCATATGAGCATACTGAAGTCAAATCTGCACCAATGGAATGAGATGCTGACTGTGGGTCATCTGTGCGCCAAGGTGCCAATTGATACTGCAACTCCTTTAGCTTTGACTGAGGCCCATAAAAAGAACAAAATAAATTCAAAGTACAGCCTCAAGATATTGGAAAAGAATGCTCAAATTAACTTCATGCATATGAAACCAAGATTAAAAAGAAAAATGTAGCAAATTACAATGAAAAATCCCGTCAACGTAACATACCTCAGTTACTATAAGCTTTTCTTGCAGATGCTTGAAAAGAACCTGCAAATGAATGTCCCTATTAATGAGGATTGAATGGTATTTAAGAAAACATAAGCATCAAGAACCAACAAAACAAGTTTTATACAGAAATTGTTCACACAATTTCAAAAGCATAAAATTAAAATTCGAGACTAACCTTGACGTTGCTAACAATCGACTGGGCATCAGTGCCCTGTGGCTGCAAAGAATAATCTGAAAGCAGGGGCAATAAAGATGAGACGAATGTTGATCGTTCTTGCTGTGCAGCCTGAAAGAATACAACATTAAACATTATCATCAATCCACTGATAAGTAAAGGGAAAATCATCGAAAGCAGATTCATATAAAAGGAAAAACTAGTAATGAACCAACAGCCCTCTGTACAGCTTGTGTATTAATCTACTATATCTGTATACATAGATATATAATTGTTTAGAAGCCTACAGTCAGTAAAATGCTTCCAAAAACAGATAACAGAATGTGCAAGATCAAGTCAGCATAAATGATTTTGAAAATGTAAATAAGCAAAAACTTCCTAAACCTACCTGTAACTGATAGGTGAGACGTATATTTTCTTCAATTATGTCCTGTCTATAAGAGAGAGCTTTAGAAGCAGCATCTACAAGCTCTTGTTGTTGTTGATCAAAGGCCTAATGTCCCAAAGACGAATAAGAAGATCCAACATAACATTCAATAATGATCCTCAAGTGTAAGAGAAAATGATAAAGATTAAAAATAAAAAAACCATATAAAAGGCGTTATAAAGGAACGAGAACTGAGCACACCAGGCGCATATACGCGATGCGTTTTTCTAGAAGATACTTTTCATTCCGTATTTGTCCTTCCTATAATAATAAATAAATCGTTACATTTTCTTCAAATAGAAGCATATTTACCATTTCCTTTAAAATGCCAGACATACCATACCTTGATAGAATATTCAGCAAGATGTTTACGTAGCTGCATAATCTCTTCTTCGTGTTCCTGCAATGTCATACAAGGTCCATTAAAATTACGGAGCATTAGCAACTTACACATTGAAGAGCAAACCCAAAAAAAAAAAAAAAAATATCATCATTAGAGCATACCTGCTTCCACAAGCTGCTAGAATTATCATTGCTCTCGATTTGAGCCACAGATTTCGAAATATTGGGTTTTGACCGCCATCGGAACCACCAGATTCTTCTGATTTCTGTACACAAAAATTACAATATTATGGATAATACATTCGTTCAAAGTAAACAGTTACGAAGCTTTGTAAGTCTTACATATCTTTCGAGCTCGTGCATCTTCCGCTGTAATTCATTTCGTAATCGATTGTTCTCATCGACCTGCTGTTTGATGGTAGCCTCCGCAGCTTCCACAGCTTTCATCACCTGGAATAAGCTGTTATTCTCACTATTGATGTCCTCGACGTTGTTGTTTTTCACAGGAAGGCCATCAAAATTCAACGCCAATCCAGATAGCTTATCAGTTAATCTCTTCTTTTCCTCATGATCTCCGTCTTCATGCAAACCATTCTCCATAGCTTACAAATTGAATCACGCACACAAGTAGCACTGCTTTCTATCACACTACAAATTACAAGCTCTGATGCTTCAACATGAATGATTGGACAATTGAATTCCAATGAATTTCTGAATGTCTCTATCAATTTGAAACCCTAAATGACACTATGAACTATTATGAATCGTTGTCGCAGTAAAGTTCAGAGTTAAAATAAATTACCGATGAGCGAGGTAGGGAGAGAGTGCGAGTGTAGAAGATGCAGGGAAATGTGCAGCAAAAGAGGTCCCTGAAATTTTTTCTGTCAGTGTGTGCTTTAGCAAATGGATAATTGGATTAAGGGTCCCTAAACTATGAAACAATCACAATGGGTCCATTTGAAGAGTTAACATGGCGGTTAGTTAGTTAACGGGTTTGTTATTTTCACGTGAGCAGCAACTAACGAGCTGGACCTGTACGGACTTATGTGATAAACTTATTATGTTTGGAAGGCGTTAAGTTAGTTTCAGGACTCATTCGTGATTTTTGTCATAATTTAAAGACCTGCAGTGTAATTCGAAATAAGTTAGTCTCACGGCTATCGGTTATAAAAATACCGAGAAGACTAAAAAAAATGTGTCAATCGATGGAAACAAAATTTTATGTTATGGAGACAGATACGAAAACGGATAGTCAATTGCAAATTCTAAAATTTAATGATATAGAGATGGTTAGTATTAAATTTATTTAAAATATAATAATTTTAAAAAATATTAAATAACTTTAAAAATAAATTAAATTATCATATAATTTGAAAAATTTAGAGAACTTAAAACTTATAAATCTATAATTAAAAAAAAAAAAATTACGTTGGGAATGCTTTTAAACAGTTTTTTTTATCATGATTCAAAAAACGTATTTAGAGACATTTTTTCATTTTCAATCAAATTTTTTTACACTTTATCATTCATTGTCGCCGTAAACCCGCTTCCGAAACGTCTCCATAATGGAAACGGTAATGGAGCCGCTGTCCCAAGTATCATGAAAACAAATACTATTTCATGTCTCAACGTATCATCTCTTTTCTTTTTTCTTATATAATTAATTTCTTTAGTTTAATTAGACATTGAATGCGGACTTCCATCTCTCCACTTTACCGTTGCTTTAAACGACTTGAATTAATGAAAGCTCATTTTAATTTTAGAAAAAAAAAAAACCGTATATATTCGTCCTTCACGTTTTATTTGTAATACTTTTTCAGTCCCTGAAGTTTTTCCGTTAGCCTAACAATCATCACGTTTTCCACTAGCGGCCAAAAATATCCCTCCGTCGTTAATTTCACCTACGTGGCATCTATGTGGCGACAATTCATGCCTAGTCCGCTAACGGACACATATAATTGCGACACGTGTCAGTGACAAGTCACAATTTTTTGCAAAAAAAATATGGATTTTTATGACGTGTCACAAATATATTGGTCTATTAGCTTTCTAGGTGCCACATGTGCAAAGTTAACGACGAAAGGATATTTTTAATCGCTAACAGAAAACGTGAGGATTTGTTAGACCAACGAAAAAACGTGAGGGACTGTAAAGGTATTCCAAGTAAAACGTGAAGGACGAATATATACTATTTCTCTTTAAAAAAAAAAAGACATTCAAACTCAAGTATTAAGAATCAACGAAATCATTTTTAGAAAAATAATCATTTTTATTAGGCGACTTTTTGAAATGAATGAAATGCATAAAAGAATTGGGATATGAAATTATGATAAGTTCTAGTGTGTAATGTCTTGTGCGTGCGTATGAAGACATTCATTGCCAAGTTTTCGAGATTATCATCGGTCATCATTAATATTCATCATTGTATCATCACACTTTTTCTTTTCTTTCATGTTTTCTAGTTAACAGTGAATTTTTAACTTGGTAAATATTTTAGCTCTAATATTGTCCATGATCATGTCTATGCTTATTCTTAACCAACTTGCCCGTTTAGTATCACGATTTGAAAATCTACTTCGTTGTACTTGACCTCTATTTTACTTGCTTATATAAGGTATGGCAAACAATAGGAATATCTTTTGAATTTTCACAATAGATGTACTAACACAATCATAAACGGTATACTATTTTTGGACAATGCTCTCCCATCACGTACGGTTTTTATGTCAAAATCCTAAAATTTTCGTCTAATAGATCAATGATAGTTGACTTAAATAATTTCGACCACATTAATGCATATTTAAATAAAATAAACCAACAATTGTATTTGAAAAGCAACTTTTATTTGACTAATGACATCGCCCTCTTCACAAGTGTTTTTGGGAGATTAAACATCAGTATTTATTTATTTTATTTCTTAAAAGTAAGCAGTAGGGAACTGAAGAAATCTAGCTGTCAAGAGTAAACAAGTGCTACATATGCATGCACATGTAATTAAAGAATGTGTGTGAATGGGTGGACCTTGCATTTTTTAGGCAGATTCTGACTGACTTCTCTTCAGTTTGATTTACTCATACTGAGGTGCTGATAAATTTTCGTAAAAGAACAAGTCAAAATTTATTTCTTTATTTTCATCAAAAATAAAAATAAAATGTAATTAGTCCTATAAGGTAAAAACTTGAGTTTTACATGTACATGCTAATTTCTTTAGGGCATGACTAGTGAGAATTGTATCTATAAAAAAATTGTAAATGTTCAAATTTAGAGATGCTATTCATTCACTTATTTCCACGGTTTGATTGGTTAATAAGATTTTATAATATGCAATTTGTATATTTTTTATTCCTCCTCAAATAATATAAATGAACAAAGCAAATCAAGTACAGTTAAAATTGAATTGAAACATCTACAATATTATCATTAGTGATCTTAAGTGTGCTCATAGTCATTGGTAAAGAACGCAAGCAAGTAGAGACATCTAGTAGCGAAGAAATTAGTTTCTCAACTTGTTCCAGCTCCATTCACCTTTCCCCAAATTCCCTTTTAAGCAGCTTCATGTTTTTATTGAACTTCTCGCGATTTCGTTATAATGGTTTGAAACGAGATCGTTCTTAAAATGTTGAAAAACATAAGAATGCATATAAAATCAGCAATGACATAGTTAAGGTAGGTATTTTATACCTAAATTTTTTTCCGTATAAAAAATGCCTATGCGAATAACTGGTTCTACAAAATAATTTTTTTTTCCGAGGTAATTCAATTAATTTCTTTTTACTAAAAGCTAACAGTTTTTAAATATTTTGAGGTAATTAAATCAAGCTATTAATTTAACAATATTACAATAACTAGTAAATACAATTGTACACAGAGCTCCGCAGTAGCACTGGCTAATCGAAGCCCGGCTGCGGAAATAATTTTTTATTTTTTATTAAAGAAAATAAGAATAACACAATAACAGTACACAAATGCCATATATAATTCATTGAAGAATGGATAAATAAAAAAACATATGATGTCCAACTACAAACATTTTTTTTCTTGAAATAAGAAAATTAAATTCATTGAATATATAAAAACGGATAAGGTGTATAATAATAATAATATTGACAATAATACGTACATTGCGCCTATGTTGTATTGCGGAAGCGTGAAACTTAGCCACAATCGCTGGAAAAATTCCATTGGAGTTACTCGAAAGGAAAATACAGAGAAACAAAAGAATGGGAAAGTAAAATCAACTACTACTAACTTGGTTTCTGTATGTTAAAAATGACGATACACAAACTAAACTCACAAATTTATTTTATTGATGTTTAAATTTAAACAAACAGAGAATGTCGTCATATACTATTAATTATATTAAAAAATTTGTATTTATTTTGAGACGGAGAACTCTTGTATTTAAACGGCTCTACATTTGATCGATGATGATCTCATGTCGCCAGCGCATTTTATTTTATCTAGCTACATTACAATGACATTATATGTCGACAGATGATGTCATCTATAATAAAGATGCCAAATTTCTTAAAAGGCCAAAGCCCATAACATTGTTATTATGATATTGTAGGCCCATTTCACTGCCTCTGTGTATATTTATATTGAGGCCCAATTCAAAATATTAGATAGTTAGATCTTAGATGTAACGATTTGAAGTTAGAGGGGCTATGGTAGAAAAAGCCTTAAACTTTAGGGACAAAAGTGTCATCCTCGAGAACGAAAAGTAAATAAATCAAAAACAAGGAGCGAGCGATCGAGGGTTTTCTATTTTTCACACTCGTCACTCTTTAACTTCAAACTCCATTGTCAGAATACTCCTGAAGCTCTCGTTCTCTTTCTGCTTCTA